>NC_052156.1:16813333-17050653 GCF_902713615.1 Scyliorhinus canicula | reverse complement strand
TCGCAATGAAAGCCAGTAAGCTAGATTGGGAATACCACCCCTTTACGGGACATAGTACAGGACAGAAGGCCATTCTTTCACAGAGCAATTAGTTCTTTTCAACTCTGTCCCTATATCCCTGCATTTTCATTTTGCTCCTTCAAATGTCTATCCAGTTCCTTTTTTGAAAGTTGAAAGTAAGCTCTACAGAGAGCTTGTTGCTTGTCTCCATCAACTTTTGGCACAAATATTGTACACGCTGGGTAAAGAACCTACAACTCACCCCTCACAGGTATTTTCCGGGCGGTGGCACAGTGGTATTGTCGCTGGGATAGCAATCCAAAGACCTGGAGTTAACGCTCTGGGGACCCAGATTCGAATCCCACCATGATACATTAAATTTGAATTCAATAAAAGAAAACCTGCAATTAAAAGTCTATTGAGGGCCCACCGGTTCACTAATGTCCTTCAGGGAAGACAATCCGCTGTCCTTACCGGGTCTGGCCTACATGTGACTCCAGACCCACAGCAATGTGGTTGACTCTTTAAAAAAAAAACCCTCTGAAATGCACTCAGTTCGAGGGCAATTAGGGAGGGGCAATAAATGGTGGCCTTATTGCCCCCTATTCTCCCCCCCCCCCCACGCCGGGGGCTAGGAGCGGCGTTGCGCGAATCTCAGACACTTGCGTCAAAGCGGCGTGCCGAGAATGACGCGGCCGGCCGCACCTAAGTGACGTCACCCGCGCATGCGCAGGTTGGCCGGCTCCAACCCGCGCATGCGCGGTTTCTGTCTTCTTCTCCGCTGCCCCGCAAGACATGGCGGCTTGACATTGCAGGGCGGCGGAGGGAAAGGAGTGCATCTCTTAGAGACGCCGGCCCGACGATCGGTGAGCACCGATCGTGGGCCAGACATCTGATGAGCACGCCCGTGGTGCTCGATCCTCTCTCCCCCCCCACACAGGCCCCACATTTACCTGTCGCGCGATGTTCCTGCCGGCAGCCACCAGGTGTGGTTGCCGCCGGCGTGAACCGGTCGGGGTCGTCAGGCCGCTCGGCCCATCCGGGCCGGAGAATCGCTGGTCGGCGGGAAAAACGGCGAGCGGCGATTCTCCGAGCGGCGTGTTGCAAAATGCGACATGCCATTGGGGGTGGGGAGGGGAGAATCGCAGGGGGTGCCAGGGCGGCGTGGCGTGATTTGCCCGGCTGTGGTTGGAATTTGGAATGCACCATCTGGCAGGGTGTTGGGCACAATTACAACAGCAACTTTCAAAAAAACAAAATGAAAATGCAGGGATATAGGGACAGAGTTGGAAAGAACTAATTGCTCTGTGAAAGAATGGCCTTCTGTCCTGTACTATGTTCCATAAAGGAGTGGTATTCCCAATCTAGTTTACTGGCTTTCGTTGAGAATGTGACAAAGCTTATGTCCCAGGTTCGATCCCGGCTCTGGGTCACTGTCCATGTGGAGTTTGCACATTCTCCCCGTGTTTGCATGGGTTTGGTCCCCACAAACCAAAGATGTGCAGCGTAGGTGGACTGGCCATACTAAATTGCTCCTTCATTGGAAAAAAATGAATTGGGCACTCTAAATGTGGAAAAAAAAGGGAATATGACAAAGCAGCTCGATAGTGGATGTAGGCCGGGATTTTCCAACCCTGCCGTGGTGGGACCCGCCATGGGAGGTTCAGCGTCCCAGCCAAAAGCCCATTGGTTTCTGGTGGGCCCAGAAAATCCTGGGCGCGATTCTCCGAAATGGAGACAAAGTCCTGACGCCGGAGTGAAAACTGGAGTGTTTCACTCCGGCGTCGGAGCCCTCTCCCAGCAGCCCCCCATATTCCTGCCCCCGGGGGGCTAGAAGCGGCGTCGCGCATTTTACGCGAGCTAGGCCTTGGCGCCGCGTAAATGACACGGCCGGCGTCGCATAAATGAAGTCACCCATGCACGTTGGCTGGCGCCAACACACGGATGCGCGTTTGTCATCCTCCCCAAGGCCGCCCCGCAAGAAGATGGCGGATGGATCTTGCGGGGCAGCGGAGTAAAGGAGGTCCTCCTTTAGAGAGGTTGGCTCGCCGATAGGTGGTAGGTGGGCCCCAACCGTGGGCCAGAGACCCCATCGGAGGGCCAGACCCCATCGGAGGCACCCCCCCCCCCCCCCCCGGTGAACGAATCCCCCCCCCACCAACAGGTCGCCCCCCCACCAGCGTTCCAGCACAGTTCCCGCCGGCAGCGACCAGGTGTGGACGCGCCGGCCGGAACCTGTCGGATCGAAGCGGCCGCTCGGCCCATCCGGGCCAGAGAATGGCGGGGGTATCGGAGAATCGCTGTTGTGAGTGTCTCAGGCGATTCTCCGGCTGGCGTGGCGCAGAACTCGATGGGGCCGTTCTCGCCGGTTGGGAATATGGCGGGACGGCGTCGGACCGGCGTCGCGCGATAAAATGGCGCGGCCGGCGATTCTCCCAACCGGCGCGGCCTCGGAGAATCGCGCCCCCTGCCCGCAGAGTGCTTGGATTTCAGGAAGTAAATTCTGGTCACCACCATACTAAATGGACATTGGATACAGAACAGAGCAAACAGAGTATCGGAGGTAATGGTCGGGATTGGATTATGAGTAGCAGTTATGAAAAAAAAAAATTTCATGGAGCAGAGCCGTCTGAGAGATGATAGGATTGCTGTGTTTAGGATTCTTATAAGACTAGACACATCGACAAAGGCAAATTGCTTCACCTTGTCCAGACCAATATGACTGGAGAACAGAGGCCTCACTGGACTGGAAGTAAATTCAAGACTAACCTGCTGGAATATTATTTCAATGAGCAGGTGGTAAATCTAAGGTTCCTTGTGAGAAAATGGGAGCAAATAGCCCTGATTCATTCGGAGGTAAGTCGAGTAGGTTTCTTCCAGAAAATATATTCCAGGGCACAGTGATTTGAGATGTGCTGTGTGGTAAGTGGACAGTGCTTCTGATGAGCAGTTGACTACGGTTCGGAAAAACTCTTCGGCGCTGGGGCTTTGTCGCTTACCTGATGGGCGGGATATAATGGAGCGTTTGTCAGAGTGAGCGTGATGGTGGAGGAGCAGGGTGCTGAGGGAACTGGGCTGGAGTGCCCGCACAGATTCCTGGTGTCATGGAAACGATCTAAAAAAAGATGTGGCGGGAAGGACCAGACGCGGGGATCCCATCTGCCGGTGGGTGGATGTTAGTTAGGCCCTTTACTGAGCCACTTGACACCAATTATCCTTGGGCCCAACAGAATTTGGTGGTGGCAAGGGATTCAAAGGGACCTGCAGGGCTCTCCTGGCTAGTCAGTGCCCCGTCATGTTTGCCTGCAGCCAGGTGTGGGTGGAGGGGGTGTAGCAGTGAAAGATACCTCTCTGTCCCTGTCTCCAATTCCCCTCCCGCCAACCCGTCTCTGGCAAACTCCCCTCCCTGCGACACCTCCATCCCGCCCCATTCACCTACTGCACTGATCTGTTGGCTGGGCCTTGGAGGATTACTGGAGGTGGCCGCTGCTTATGGCGGCGCTGCCCCCCCCCCCCCCCCAAAACACCCCGTCACCAACAATAAATCCCGGCCCATATCTGCGCATATTGTAGACAAATTGACTTAGATGGTTACGATTAGTCAGTACCCCCATTACATCGTATTGTGCTATGATCAGGTTAGTGAGAGGCAAAATGTCTTTTAATCTGTTTAATAATTCCTGTGTAAAGGAGCCAGTCCAAGGTAATGCGGGAATATCGGACCCTTTGTCAGCCGCTGCTTACCTCTGCCTTACGGCCTCTGTTCACATATGTGCAGACAGGATGATAAGCTCCACTTCCACAGACATACAGGTGCGTTCGGTTCCAAGGCTCAATGAGGCAGATAAAATTTGCACACTCGCCCTGACAGAATGAGAACAAAAAGGAAGCAATTATAATTATATGAACAGTCAATGAAACCTAATTTCCACGATAAAGCTGAATGCTCCCGCCAAAAAGCTTGGGGAGGCACCTTGGTATTTGTTCAAGCAGCAATCTCTGCTAGGTCAAATACCAGTGCGCATGAACCGTAGCAATGCTGGTTTAGAACTTGGCTCAGAAGCTGGCGTTGTCACAGGGGGAAAGGGGACATGGCTCATTCAGTCCTTCTTGATCTGACAGGGCGAAGGTGATTAGCTTCGTCCTGTTGTATATGGACTGGGCACTATTGGGGCACAAGACTGGGCCACAATTCTGTCGTTGGACTAAGAAACATAGCTGAATATCAGGAGCCAAAATGAAGCTGATCCAAATGGCACCAATGCAAAATCACTCAAGGAGGTTCCCTCGCCTAGCTCCTGGTGGACACAACAACAACTTATATTTCTGTCACACCTTCAGTGTGATAAAGCACCCCGAATCCCTTCACAGGAGTGAAATAAAAATTGGCTTTATTGATAAAACCAAGCTACATACATATGGTGATACTAGGACAGGTGAACAAAAATCTGGGTTGGGATTAAGGAGAATCTTGAAGAAGACAAGAGAGGCAGGGAGCAGAGAGGTTGACGGAGTGAATTCTGGAGCCCATGACCTCGGCATCTGGAGGCACGTCTGCCAATGGCGTAGCGATTAAAATTGTGCACGTTGCGGGGGCCAGAATTGGAGGAGCAAGACCACTTTTCTGAAACCATTTTATATGTACATGTTTTAATATCCCTACATCATACGTGAACCATACTGTACTCTACATAGCTAGAGCATGAAAAAAAAGGAAGCATTTATTTCCTCAGTATATATCATCCCTCACTTTGACAGCCACAATTACACCACAAAGAACTTACGGAAAAAAGATTTTAAGTGATTAAGCGGGTAATATATTGTATCTCTGTCATTTGTAACAACGCTAAATATTAATAACAAAAAGTCAGTCAAGATGTAAATGTCTGACTTTGGGACTTTCTCAGAGGGTCAGGTTACCACACTTGGTTATTTTTCCAGTGAGTTGGTTGTCAGCTGTGTTACTTTTGAGGGATGAGTGAACGAGGAAGAGGCGACAGGGGAGAAAAAGGCATCGGCTCTGATGGCTTAAAGGCTTCTTTGTGTTTGCCCCTCTGGCCTCCCTGTTGCTGAGTCAGACAGGGAGAGAGAGGTGTGTTATTTGAAAAGAAGCAGCGTGTCACCTTGAGCAGGAGTGAGAAGGCGAGGAACTCGACCCAGTGCCGGGGCCCCGGAGAGCCCGAGCCTAGAAACCACAGGCAGCTGGCTTTCCTCCACACTGTTGGCCCACAATTACTCCAGCCTTGTTATTGTCTAAAATGTCGGTTCAGTTCAAGCGATGAACACAAACATTCAGGAAATGACTGCTTGCAGGCCCTATCCTTGATCCCATAAGAGCAAACACTGGCTAACATTTCCTATGTTCCCTTGAACCAAGGTTTCTTGTTAGGCTTGTGGAGGGGCGTGGTTGCGAATGGCCATTTAGACATCAGTTACAGCTCAGTGGGAGGGGAGCACTCTCCCCTCTCAGTCAGACAGTCCTGGGTTTGAGTCCGACTCCAGGGACCTGTGCACAAAGCGTGCCGTCTTTTCTGTGCTGTAGACCTCGATGATTCAAAAGTCTAGGCTAAGGAGTGGTGCATTGGGCCGCATTGCAGATGAGAGAGATATTAAATCGAAACTCTGTCTGCCCTCTGAGCTAAATTAAGCTTCCCATGGTATTAGTTCAAAGAAAATAAGAATTTTCCTGGGTGTCCTGGTCAACATTTATCCCTATCACCAGAGCAGATTATCTGGCCATGAACACATTGCTGTTTGTTGGAACTTGCTGTGCACAAAATGGCTGCTGTATTTCCTTTAACATTGGACACACTTCAGAGGTACCTCAATAGCTGTAGAGAGCTTTGGGGGCATTCGGAGGTTCTGAAAGGCCCCATTTGAATGCAAGTTATTTTTTTTCTTGTCGGACTGCATTGATTTCACCAGCAAAGTCAGCAAATCCTGAAACAGGGGCGATGAGGAGCGATAAAGAGATTTGATCGCAAATCCAATAAATATTGTCACTTTCTTCTGATAATCGTAGAATCCCTACAGTGCAGAAGGAGGCCATTCGGCCCATCAGTCTGCACCAGCCCTCCAAAAGAGCACCCCATCTAGGCCCACCCACCCCCTCCGCCACCCTATCCCGGTAACCCCACCCAATCTTTTTAGATACTAAGGGGTAATTCAGCAGGGCCAATTCACCTAACCTGCATATTTTTGGACTGTGGGAGGAAACCGGAGCATAGAATATAGAACAGTACAGCACAGAACAGGCCCTTCGGCCCTCGATGTTGTGCCGAGCAATGAATACCGTACTCAAACCCACGTATCCACCCTATACCCGTAACCCAACAATCCCCCCATTAACCTTACACTACGGGCAATTTTAGCATGGCCAATCCACCTAACCCGCACATCTTTGGACTGTGGGAGGAAACCCACGCACACACGGGGAGGACTTGCAGACTCCACACAGACAGTGACCCAGCCGGGAATTGAACCTGGACCCTGGAGCTGTGAAGCATTTATGCTAACCACCATGCTACCGTGCTGCTCGGAGGAAACCCACGCAGACATGGGGACAACGTGGAAACCCTATGCAGACATTCATCCAAAGCTGGTTCCTGGTCCCTGGCGTGTGAGGCAGCACTGCTAACCACTGTGCCTCTATGCTGCTCCTTGGGTTCTTGGCAGGATCCCATAGCAAGATCTTCAAGCAAATGATTGAGATGAACATACTGGCTGTCACTTATCAAAGCTTTTTTTAAATAACAGCCTTTCAGAATTGTAACAGCACTACCATTGAAAAGACAACAAATTCCAATTCTCTTAATGACCAGATATCTGTTTCGGTGATATGGGTCGAGTGATAAATATTGACCAGAGCATCAAGGAGAACTTCTCTTCAGAATAGCACCATTGGAATCTTAATTCAGACTCAAAACGTTGGGCGGGATTTGCTGACCCTTCCTACAGGTGGGATCTTCTGGCCTGCCAAAGGCGATTTCCCCTCAGTGCACCCCCGGTGGCGGGAAGGGCGAACCACACAAAATGCCGAAGACATCGGCTGGACCTGAAGATCCTGCCGATGGCCAATGGCAAGCTGCCTCCGCCACTGGAGATCACGCTGCGTCGGGAAGGGGGAGGGACTGGAATATTAACTCTATTTTCTCTCTTCACAGATGCTGCCAGATCTGCGGAATTTTTTCTGTTTTAGTTCCAATTCTGTTCTCGTCTTGCACACCAGAAAATAATAACCATGGAAGTTGTTGGGTTCTCATTAAAATTTAACCGGATTATTAACGTCCCTTTTGGCAAAGTGAGTTTACAAAACGCATTTGGAGTGTTGCAGTTCTGGTCACCGCATTATAGGATGTGGAAGTATTGGAAAGGGTGCAGAGGAGATTTACCAGAATGTTGCCTGGTATGGAGGGAAGATCTTACGAGGAAAGGCTGAGGGATTTAAGGCTGTTTTCGTTAGAGAGAAGAAGGTTGAGAGGTGACTTAATTGAGGCATACAAGATGATCAGAGGATTAGATAGGGTGGACATTGAGAGCCTTTTTCCTTGGATGGTGGTGGCTAGCACGAGGGACATCGCTTTAAATTGAGGGGAGATAGATATAGGACAGATGTCAGAGGTAGGTTCTTTACTCAGAGAGTAGTAAGGGTGTGGAATGCCCTGCCTGCAACAGTAGTGGACTCGCCGACATTAAGGGATTTAAATGGTCATTGGATAAACATATGGATGATAAGGGCATAGTGTAGATGGGCTTTAGAGTGGTTTCACAGGTCGGCGCAACATCGAGGGCCAAAGGGCCTGTACTGCGCTGTAATGTTCTATGTATACTGTACCTGGCTTGGTCTACTTATAACTCCTGACTCCTACCGTTAACCCTCAGGACAATGAGGAAAAGGTAATAAATGTTGACATAAAGGTAAAGTGAGTTCTGGAATGTCCTCCTTGTTTCTCTCCACCGTTCTCACTTTTTAGGATGCTCTTTAAAACCCACCTTGAAGTTTTTAGACTCCTTTCGCTCAGTGTCAATTTTTGTCTAATTATTTTCCAGTAAAAGGCCTTGGGGTGTTTCGGTACATTAAAGGTGCTCTGTAAATACAAGTTGTTATTGTAGGCTGAGGTGGGCAGGTTGGCGAACAGTATGGTTTATCGATGGCTGACAGTGGGTTATGTAAACCATGGCTTTTTAAGGTTATCCATGTGTGAATAAGGATTAATACATTCCTTAGTATCCCCTGGTCTAGCCGATGAAAAACAGTGTTATGATATGGAAAACCTTTTTTGTTCATTAGGGTTGAGCAGCAGAGTGTCAATAAATCCAGCAATGTCCATAAATCCAATAATAGTTCGGCAGAAATGCTTTAGCTGAGGATTGCTTACATGTCTGGGGACCCTCGGTTAGAAAGCCTATAAAATAGGGGTCAGTAGATGCCCATCAGCATTTATAGGTAAGTCAACAGTTAATCCTTGTGAGATCCTGGAAATGGGGCTTGTGATACCAGTTCTAACATTATATCATTACTCAGGCATTTGTTGGAGCTCGGTGCAGTTCAACAAAACAATATTACTAGTTGAAAACAAGCATTTTAGTGTGCGACACAGTGCAACACAGGTGAAACAGTATTTCTTTTTAAAAGACAGCGCTATTGATCTGCTACACAATTATTAGAGTGCCAGTCTGGCTCTGTTGGCACCACTCGGGCTGCCTGGTAAAACAATTGCGGGTTCAATGCCCCACTCCCCAAGCCTTGCACCTGTCTGCTGACAAATCTGTGCCGTACTGAAGGTGTGCTGAAAATGCTGGTCTTTTGGATGAGCTGTCAACCTGAGTTTGTTTGTTCAGATGAACAGGGACGGGAAGAGAAACTCACGTGGCCCTTTCTCCCAAGAGGAGGCGATTTAGATGCCCTGGAGGAAAAAAATTCTCCATCGTAAAATGATTGACCTTTACTTACCCGCAGGCAAATTGGTCCCCATCTTAACGTTATACGACCATGGCTGCATCTGATAAATAAGCTATTGGTGGGGACCTCCCTAGGAAGTGATAAGGCCCGTATAACGGCTCGTCCTCTTGTGACACTGTGAATGGCAAACATTCTTTCCATAGTTGTGGAACTTTAGTCAATGAGGAGAGAAGGTTAGGGAGTTCAAGCACTTACGTTTTGATCTTTACCAGAAAGAACGCACTCATCTCGCCTTTGCTGACTGACGGACCAGTGAATCTGAAAGAAATGAAAGGCAACGTTGGTTTCCATGGAGAGAATTAGGTAAATTACAGAATACTATCCCAGCGAGGCTATGCTGTTGTTTGACGCTCACGCTTCACTTGGAGCTGTCTACTTGAACCCCATTTTCCAGACATTTCCTAAATCCTTTCACAATCTTCCATTTTAAATATCTGCATTTAATTTCCTGTCAAATGGATTTGTAGACCCTGGGCTGGATTCTCCACCCCGCCGGGCCAGATTTCTGCCTCACCCCGCCGGTGGGATGCTCTGTTACGCCGGCCGGTCAATGGGGTTTCCCATTGCGGGGCAGCCACACGCCGTCGGGAAACTCCTGGGCTGCGGGCAAACCGGAGCATTCCTCCGCCGGAGAATCCAGCCTGACTTTGATTTTCCGTTCCTTCATGCCGGCGGGATTCTCCGTTCCTTCACACCAGCAGGATTCTCCGGCCACGCTGCAGTGATTGGAGATTTGGCTGAAGGCCATATTCTCCGTCCTCGCTGGCAGCAGTAGGGGTGGCGGACTGGCAACGTAAAATCCCGCCTCTTCTCTCAATGGTCACTTGTGGTAAAACATTCCAGGCTCCAATAACCCCCAATATGACAAAAAAGATGAGCACTTGAAATGCCACAGCATACAAGGCTATGGACCAAGTGCTGGATCAGAATAGATAGGTGCTTGATGGTCGGCGTGGACACGATGGGCCGAAGGGCCTCTTTCTGTGCTGTAAAACCTCACAACACTAATGCTGTATTGATATTGGTATTTAACCATAGTCCACGAGGGACCATAGGCATCACTCTCTCTGTTAGTGGGAGAGGGACAGGGCCAGCTCAAGATACCGGCAGCTCGGGCAGTCGCCCGGGGCGCCATGTGCTAGGGGGCGCCATCAACGAGTGCGTGACCGGCGTCAGAGACCTGCCGACAGAGAGACCGGCCCGCCGATCGGTGAGTCCCGATCATATACCAGGTCACTCCGCCCCCCCCCCCCCGACCCGACCTGACCCCCCCCCCCCCCCGCCCCCCCCCCCCCGGACCCCCGCCCTGCCCCCCCCCCCCCCCCCGACCCCCCCCCCCCCCCGCCCCACCCCCCCCCCCCCCCCCCCGCCCCACCCCCGACCCCGACCCACCCCCGACCCCGAACCGGCCCGACCCCCCCCGCCGAAGGGCGCCGAAGTTCAGCTTGCCCAGGGCGCCAGCAACCCTAGGGCCGGCGCTGGAGAGGGAAACAGTGATTCGAATGCTTATGGGGCACAGCTTCACAGAAGGCATAAGGCAAGGCAAAAAGGCAGCCCACCGTGAACTATCAGAGCCGGTATGGGGGTTGAGTCCTTGCCGTTGGTGTCATTCTGCACTACATGCTGGCCATCTGAGCTAACCAGCCCTCCTATAATACTCACACTGGATAATACACTGCCAGATACTCACACTGTCTATAACACCAACACTGTGTTGACAATACTTCCACTGTGTGATAATACACTGCAGGATAATACTCAGCATCGAGAATACTCACACTGTGATAATTGCCACACTGTATAACACTCGCACAGTGTTGATAATAGTTACACTGCATTGATGATACCCATACTGTATCATATCACTGCCATTCCTTCACTGTTGCTGGGTCAAAAACCTGGAACTCTCTCCCTAACAGCAGATTAGGTGTACCTACACCAGATGGATTGCAAAGGTTCAAAAATCATAGAATTTACAGTGCAGAAGAAGGATATTTGGCCCATCGAGTCTGCACCGACCCTGGGAAAGAGCACTCTACCCAAGCCCACACCCTATCCCCATAACCCAGTAAACCCCACCTAAACTTCTTGGACACCAAGGGCAATTTAGCATGGCCAATCCACCTATCCCGCATATCTTTGGACCGTGGGAGGAAACCGGAGCACCCGGAGGAAACCCACGCAGACACTGGGAGAACGTGCAGACTCCACACAGACAGTGACCCAAGCCGGGAATCGAACCTGGAACCCTGGAGCTGTGAAGCAACTGTGCCAACCACTGTGCTGCTCACCACCACCTTCTCAAGGACATTTAGGGATGGGCAATAAATGCTGGCCATGCTAACGACTGTCACGTCCCATGAAAGAATTAAACATTGTGTTGAAATTAGTCACACTTGTTGTTAATATATTAGATGTTAACTGCCCTCTAATTCAGCCTTGGAACTACAAAGCGATTCCCTTATTATAGCTCCTGTGAATCACATGCTAAATGAGAACTGGAGCTATTTCACACAACCAGTCAGCCTGGAATAGCTAAGTGGGTCAAGAGTGTAGTATCAGGGATGTTTATACAGCTCAGAATGACTGGGTTTTAACAGCAAAACAACTGAATTACTTTATGTTCTATATGGGTCCTGGGCGACGCAAAGCAACTGCTAACTTTTGACAATCATTCATTGGAAATACAGCAACTCCCCTTCATGATCTCCCCAGGTCTCCTTTTTACCGTCTGCTAATCTAAAGCTGCGATTCATCGACTTGTTTGCTGTGTTTCAAAAAGCAATTTGTGTGAAGCCCTTTGAGAACTGTTCAGAGATGTGCTGAGGCGTTAGATGGATGCGAGTGTTATTTTTATTCCCTCCTGCCTGTCTCTGAGGTGTGTCTTTATTTCCCTTGCTTTAACCTCATTAATCCTACTTTTTCCATACAAATCCATCTGTGTGACAAGGCCGACTGTCCCTTAATCTAGTACTTCAGAATAAACTCAGAATTCCTTCCAACTAGCTAATTCCTCTCGAATCAATCATAAAAGCGAGCATGCAAGTTGAGCAGGTCAGAGGAAAGGCGAATAGAATGTCAGCCTTTATTTCAAAGGGAGTGGAATATAAAAATAGGGACGTCTTGCTAAAACTATACAAGGCACTAGTCAGACCACGCCTGGAATACTGTGAATAGTTTTGGTCCCCGAACACAAGAAAAGATATCCTGGCATTGCAGGCAGTCCAGAGAAGGTTCAATAGGTTGATTTCGGGTATGGACGGATTTTCTTATGAGTAGGTTGGGCCTGTGCTCATTGAAGTTTAGAAGAATGAGAGGTGACCTTATTGAGATATTTAGGATTCTCAGGGGGTTTGACAGGGTAGACGTTGAGAGGATGTTTCCCCTTGTGGGAGAGTCTAGGACCAGAGGGTATAATCTCAGAGTATGGGGTCTCCCATTTCAGACAGAGATGAGGAGGAATTTCTTCTCTTAGAGGGTAGTGAATCTGTGGAATTTTTTTGTAGAGGCTGGGTCGTGAAGTATGTTCAAGGCTGAAATGAACAGTAAGAGAATCAAAGGGAATAGGGATAAGGCGGGAAAGCGGATTTGAGGATTATCAGATCACATCAGTCATGTCTCGTTGAATGGCGAAGCAGACTCAATGGGCCGAATGGCCTATTTCTGCTGCAACGTCTTATGGTCTTATATAATCATAATAATCTTTATTAGATTCACAAGTAGGCTTACATTAACACTGTAATGAAGTTACTGTGAAAAACCCCTAGTCGCCCACACTCCGACGCCTGTTCGCGTACACCGAGAAAGAATTCAGAATATCCAATTTACCTAACAAGCACATCTTTTGGGACTTGTGGGAGGAAACCGGAGCACCCGGAGGAAACCCACGCAGACACGGGGAGAACGTGCAGACTCTGCACAGACAGTGACACTAGCCGTGTCACCTGAGTCCCCACATTTGGCAATTGGCTTTTGAACATGACAACCATGTCCTGTGCGGCATGATTACTCAGCTCATCACCTTCCAGTTCCTGATCTATTGCATCCTGTTCCCTAGGAATGGCACTGCAAAACACCTGAGTACGTGAGGTCCAGGATGCCTCTTCTATCAGCTGCTTATATTCTGAAAGCTTGTAAACTATCTCAGTTAACCATGATGAACTAATAGATTACCATGTTGGATAACCACTGACTTACCATTGTGCCCAATTCCCTTACCAGGGCATTTATATTCCTTATGACCCTCTCTTGTGCAACACAACATCAAGAATTAAAGACCACCTCAGATATCTTATACAATGCCCTTGAATTTTCTCCAAGACCTCAGCCTTGATGAAAGTTCTTCTCCCTGCATATGAAGCATTCCAATGTGCAGAAAAATTGAACTTGTTGTAGCTCCCTCTAGAGCAAGAGGCCTATTACTCAGCACAGAAGGTTATTTGGGATTCCTCCTATAGGTCAATTGATTAGGGGCTGTAACCTCCAACTATCTGAAGTGCACGAACTGCCCTTGGCAGCGCAGTTGTCAACTTACAGTTGGGTTTACCATCCATCATTGTGCAAAGCCTTTAACAGAGTCCATTGCTGAAAGAACTTTCAGCTGTGGCATTCATAACCACAATGTTTATGTTTTCATATGCATGTCTAATCTCAGCAAATTCACCTCCATTATCTTAGCTGGTGTCCCCAGTCCCTATCAATTTCTCCATGACTTTATCTATAATACCTTTCTGTAGAAAGACTAAATGTCAATGGAAAGAGGACATAGAACATAGAACAGTACAGCACAGAACAGGCCCTTCGGCCCTCGATGTTGTGCCGAGCAATGATCACCCTACTCAAACCCACGTATCCACCCTATACCCGTAACCCAACAACCCCCGCCTTAACCTTACTTTTTAGGACACTACGGGCAATTTAGCATGGCCAATCCGCCTAACCCGCACATCTTTGGACATGTTGCGTATTCTCTGATACTTTTTACATATTTCACATTTTGCACTAATCTCTTCGATGAGTCTTGTATACTCCTCATCAATGACTCCTGAATTCTTTAGCAGAATTTTTATTCTTTGACAAGAAGAATTAACATATTCTATGTAGCTTTAAGACAATTTGCTTTTTTCCCCCTCTGATTCTTATCACCGAATGCCATTAATACTTTTCTAATGATTTCTGAAAGGGATTCAAATCCATTGACATTCCACTGAGCTTCCTTTTTCATGGAAGGTTTACTTGGCAAATGTATTTCATTAGAGACTATAATAATAATCTTTATTGTCACAAGTAGGCTTACATTAACACTGCAATGAGGTTACTGTGAAAATCCTCTAGTCACCACATTCCAGCGCCTGTTCGGCTACACAGAGGGAGAATTCAGAATGTCCAAATTACCTGACAGCACAACTTTTGGGACTTGTGGGAGGGAACCGGAGCACCTGGAGGAATCCCAGGCAGATGCAGGGAGAAGGTGCAGACTCTGTACAGGTAGTGACCCAAGCTGGGAATCGAACCTGGGACCCTGGAGCTGTGAAGCAACAGTGCTTACCCACTGTGCTACCGTGCTGCCTATATCAGGACTAACAAGGTAGCACACTCCAGTTATTTTGCATGGAATCACCACTCATTTAAGTGATCTCAAGGAGTTGTTGCACTCTCAATCCTCTCTGTTGCATAAATCTGAATAACATTTCAGTCAATTTATTCCACACACTGTCGAAGTGCAGCCACCATCTACCACTACACGGTTAAATGAATGCGTGACTAAAGCTTCTTGTGACTAGTACAGTTCCTTAAGACTGATCATTATCATCATCTTCAGCTTCTGAATTCCCTATGTCACGCATCATTTCGAGAACACTGCTGCAGTTCATCAAGCAATGATATTTTGCATCACGCCTGGAGCACCTGTTTTCTTTTAATTTAGAGTATCCAATTCTTTTTCTTTCCAATTAAGGGGCAATTTAGCGTGGCCAATCCACCTACCCGAAGACACGGGGAGAATGTGCAAACTCCGCACGGACAGTGACCCGGGGCAGTGTTTGGATCCAGGTCCTCGGCGCTGTGAGGCAGCAGTGCTAACTACTGCACCGCCTTTCCTGGAGCACCTGAGAACATTTCCCTGGACATTCCTGGGATTCATTCACGTAGTATTGCTGCTCCAACCTTGTCATCTGTGGTATCCAGATCTGCTAAAAGTGCTTTCATTTTCATTCCTTTTGTTGATAACGTTTCTTTTGTAGTGACGCCGGCATCCAGCTTCCGAATGATCTCAAAATGCCGCAATAATTGGGGCCTCCATTCTTTGCGGCACTACGGAATGTCCCATTTGTGCCATCGAGGCTGCTGGAAATGTCTGCTTCCCCAGGAATATTTTCTCCAAAAAGTAGCCTCTTTCTGAGACCTGAACCCCAGTTAAGAACAGGTGCCTGTCGAGATGTGACACCTTAGCCCAATCCAGTAGTTTACATAGAACATAGAACAGTACAGCACAGAACAGGCCCTTCGGCCCTCAATGTTGTGCCGAGCCATGATCACCCTACTCAAACCCACGTATCCACCCTATACCCGGAACCCAACAACCCCCCCCCCTTAACCTTACATTTATTAGGACACTACGGGCAATTTAGCATGGCCAATCCACCTAACCCGCACATCTTTGGACTGTGGGAGGAAACCGGAGCACCCGGAGGAAACCCACGCACACAGGGGGAGGACGTGCAGACTCCGCACAGACAGTGACCCAGCCGGGAATCGAACCTGGGACCCTGGAGCTGTGAAGCATTTATGCTAACCACCATGCTACCCTGCTGCCCCGTGAGCACCAAACACATGTGAGCACCAAACATGGAGGGCACAATGTAGCGCCCGACTTGGTGACGCGACGAGGTCATTGAATCTCGCGGAAGACCTCGCGTGGTATTGCCGATGCTCGAAATGTCTTGCTAGATTCAATGGAATCTCATGAGGTCCCATAATCGGGATCTCACCCTCGCTGCACGATATCCAGATTAGCATATTTAAGTGAGCTTTGCCTGGGACATCTCGCCTGGATGCCGTTTAGCACTGGTTTCCACATATGGCACCTGGGGAGGGGGGGGGGGGGGACTCCCAGACCATTCAAGACCCGCAGGTGGTCGGGGACAGGGCAGGATGGAATCCTGGGACTCTTGCTGGCACCTGGGCACTGCCAGCTTGGCACTTTGGCACTGCCAGCTTGGCACTTTGGCACTGCCAGTCAGGCACCCCGGCAGTGACCCCTGACCCATGGCACCTTGGACAGCACTGTCAGGGTGCCTGGATAGCAGTGCCAATGTGTCCAGGTTGCCAGTGCCAGAGATAGGGCCCAGGGGTGCCTTGCCCTTGAGGAGATGGGGTGAGGGGCGGGGGGGGGGGGGGGGGGGGGGGGGGGCGAGGACCCTGTAAGAGGTAGGTTGGGTGCAGTAGTGGGGTCTGGAGGCCACAGTGGGGGGGGTTGAAAGATTGGTGAGGCATTTATAAGTGGTGCCCCAATCCGTGTGTCGGCTTCCTGCACTGGCGAGCTAATGTAAGTGTGGCCCTGCCAAGGCCAAAAAAACCAGGCAAAGTGCCGTTAAATAGTGGTGGAAAGACCTCGCGAAACGCACTCGAAATGGGACTCTGTTTTTGTTCCGTTTAATTACGCCTGGAATCTCCAAATTGAACTTCTGCAATTTTCTATACACTCTGTTAGAGCCCATTAACTATACATAATAACCGTCCATCTTCCAAAATCTTTCAAAGTCTGACCATGCATCGTAAACATTCAAATTGATCCTCAGTATCCAACAGACGGGCATTTAGCTTGCAAAATACTTTGCTTCTGATCTTACTTTCGTTAGGAAGCGAGCATGTCAAGGCCATACCTTTCTTTTTTTTTTATAAATTTAGATTACCCAATTATTTTTTCCAATTAAGGGGCAATTTAGCGTGGCCAATCCACCTACTGTGCACATTTTTGGGTTGTGGGGGCGAAACCCACGCAGACACGGGGAGAATGTGCAAACTCCACACGGACAGTGACCCAGAGCCGGGATCGAACCTGGGACCTCAGCGCCGTGAGGCGGTTGTGCTAACCACTAGGTCACCATGCTGCCATGGCCATACCTTTCTTCCTCTTCGGGAGGGACCTAACCTGTGTCCACATATCCACTTCATAAGGTTCAGACTCTGAGGACGTCAGTGGGTAGTCAAATCCTGACAATTGTCACTTCTTTTACACATTCCTCACAAAAGCTAATCTGCTTGTAATCGTCTGTCGTAAAACAAACTCGTGGTCTGCAACCTTCACCACCCTGTAAAACCTCGTACCACCAGCTGCTGAAGGAGGGGGACCCGAAGTCAATCTTTAAGATTCACTCCCAGAGTGAAACATTACAAAAGTATAGCTCCTCACTCTACAACGCACCGCCAGTGTCAATAAGTGTCTGGTTATGCTCCTTTGAAGTACAGCTAAACAAATGAACAATTTCTATGAAGGAGTACTTGCAGTTTTATCTCTTTATTTCCTTTGGTTACACAATAAACCAATTAACTAATGGTCAACCCTTTGAAAGGGGTACTATAACTGAAAACAAGAACTTCAGTGAAAACTTTTGGGGGATGATGATGCACTCCAGCAGAACCCGCTGGTGACAGAAGGCCTCGGATGTGCCAGTGGACACCACACGCTCCCTCTCCCGGGACACTCGGGCGCTGACATAACCATGGAACAGAGGCAGGCAGTCAGGTCAAGCAACACCCTCAACCACCCGCTGCCTGGAACAGAAAGCGGGACCTCCAACAGTGCAGAAGCCTCCTCAGCCCATAAAACCAGAAGACGTAGAAGCAGAATGAGGCCATTCAGCCCATTGAGATCTTCTCCGCCTATCAATGAAATCATGACTGATCTGATGTGATAATCCTCGACTCCACTTTCCCGCCTCATCTCCATAATCCTTGATTCCCTTCCTGATTAACACTGGAGTGTCAGCCTGGATTGCATGCTGAAGTCAGACTGGAACATATAACGTCTGACTCAGAGGCAAAAGTACTACCCACTGTGCACAAATCACTGTAATGAGGCCCCTCTTCCCCCCCACCCTGCACCACCTGGAGACACTTAACCTGAATTAATGCAATTAATAGAGGACATACTCCGACAAAACAAGATGAGGTTGGATGTGTTTGACTATTTTGAGATTCTTTTGCCCAAAGTAAGCTTTTCTGAAGGAGTTGAAGGAGCACAGTTTGAGGCCAATGGGTTTACTACATTCTCTTACTAATAAAGGCTCCCGGTTGATGTTGTGCAGGTCCAGCGAGACGATATAGTCCTTGGTGCCCACGTACATACGGTCATGATCTTCGTCCATCAGCAGAATGCGGTAGTCAGTGGTGTTCTGCAGGAGAGTGTAGTGGCGCGCTGTGTTTGAATGCTGTAGTTCTGTAGGATGAGAAGGGAAAAGACACATTCAGAAAACAGGGGCTATCTGAAAAACCAAAGTGCACAATTGAGAGCCACTGGAGAGAGAGATTGGGAAAAGTAATGCTTTCACCTCGAGCAAACAATCCGTTTTATAGTGTACTAGAACCGTCTGACAATTTATTTTGACAGCAACATCAGGCATCAAAATGAAACCCCCTTGACCTAGCTCAGGGCAGGAGAGCCATATATTAAGGGTGAGCTGCTACCATTGTTGCCTGGAGCAATTGTACAGGAAATTAGGTTTATAGATTTCCATTGTCTCTAACTCTCAGCACTGACAGGCACATCAGGCCAATCGCCAATACAGAGGAAAACAATGGTTAGGGGTTGACGCCCCACAGTAGTTAACTGAAGTTAAGGCCTAGTGTAGTGTAGTCTTCAAGCAAAGTGGGGCTCAGGGTGTTAATTGGGCCTTGTCAAGCAGAAATAGAATCAAAGAATTCCTAAAGTGCAGAAGGAGGCTATTCGGCCCATTGAGTCTGCACCGGCCCTCTGAAAGAGCATCCTACCTAGACTCAAACCCCACACTATCCCTGTAAACCCACGTAGGGCCAATTTATCATGGCCAATCCACCTAACCTGCACATCTTTGTACTCTGCGAGGAAACCGGAGCTCCCGGTGGAAACTCACGCAGACACGGGGAGAACATACAAACTCCAACAGTCACTCAAGGCAGGAATTGAACCTGGGTCCCTGGCACAAGTGCCAGGGACCCGGGTTCAATTCCTGCCTTGGGTGACTGTTGGAGTTTGTATGTTCTCCCCGTGTCTGCGTGTGTTTCCTCCGGGTGCTCCCATGTCACCATAATCCCAGCTAAAGTCATGTGTGATGTCTTTAACCTTAAATAAAACTTCGATTTGATATTATTCAAATCAAACAGTAAAAATTACGACAATTTGGAAAGCAGAGAGGTGGAGCTAGTTAGAAGAAAGACGTTTCTGTGTATGGGCTGAGGTGCCAGGAGACACAAAGCTAAGGTGCTACAGTGCCACAAGCACACAACAAATAGGAGCAGGAATAGGCCACAGGGCCCATCAGGCCTGCTCTGCCGGTCATTACGATAGTGGCTGACCTCAGGCTACAACTCCACTTTCCCGTCTAATCCCTGTACCCATTGATTCCCTGAGAGGCCAAAAACACGTCTGTCAGTGTGCCTGCCACAACTGGCCAGGCAATGGCAAGTCAAGGGGCTGGTTTAGCACACGGCTAAATCGCTGGCTTTGAAAGCAGACCAGGGCAGGCGAGCAGCACGGTTTAATTCCCGTACCAGCCTCTCCGAACAGGTGCTGGAATGTGGCGACTAGGGGCTTTTCACAGTGACTTCATTTGAAGCCTACCTGTGACAATTAGCGATTTTCATTTCAATGTAATTACAGGGCGATAAGTTTATATTGGTTGTTTCCACTATAAATGCACGCAGAAGAATTTTGAATTACCACAAAGCCTGAGCCCAGCAGAAAGTGCCAACTGTTCAGTGGGAGCAGGACTGCAGGCTTTAGAAAGCTGTCTCTGGGAACCCAAAGGAACGGTGTTTGGCGGTTAAGTGATTCCTTGGGGGCAGCCTTGGGAGAATATCATGCTTGGGGGAGAGGCAGGAATGCTGAGGCAGAGGAGTCCCAGGGTTTCAAACCAGGAGCAGCACTCCTCTTATTCCTGACAAACCCAGTAATGAAAATAGATCCAAGATGGATTAATTTCTATACCTTTCCTTGCCCTGGATGCATTGTCATGTTTTACTGGCAGATCTGGCACTGGGGTGGACAATAATATTTAGTTAAAATAGCGGCGGGGACCCTCTTTGCATATAATCATGTGGCCTTCACCATGATTTAGAAAACATGCGTGGCTAAAGAGGCAGGGAGGCTGCAGTGTATTGGGAACACGCCACCCACTTATCTAAGAGTTCAGACTTAGAATCCAGGCTACTGTGTTTCTGTGGGGGGTTTGTCAATCAGAAAATAATAGGTATGCATTTCCACGGGGGTCAGTCACTCGCCCAGTGATATGTGGGGTCAGTCAATCATTTTACAATATGGCTCTGTGTTACGGTGGGGTCAGCCTGCAGTCACATTGCAATAGCTCCGTGTTACTTGAGGTCAGTCAAGTCACACAGTAATGGAGGCTATATGTTACAGCCCATTCACAAATGTGTCCCTGTTTTTAAAGGGCCTCTGACACTGGGTCTTCCTTGCGAGAAGTTAATTAGAATTCCTTTCACCTGTTTTGTGCCTATAAGCTGTGTGATTTCCCCTTTAAAGTCATCACTCAGTCGTAAATACCCTGCAGGTTCAGAGAGGAAGTTTCAGTTGCATAAACATACCTTGCACAGCAGCTAATAGCGATGGATAATAATTATTATTACTTGCATTACATCCATCATACTTTCACCAAATAACTCATTATAGTGGAACCAGAGAGCTACAAGATGTTGTGGGCAAGCCTGTGTAAGCTGCACACATGAATGAGAGCTTTGTTGTGTAGCCTTTTGATTCAAAGAAAAAACAGGATTTTTAACCCTGCAATTTAGGTCACGTTAGAAATATAAACAATATATTTTTGCTCGATAAAAATGAGGCTTTGACGCACACAGGCCACAGGCTTGCCCCTCTGACGGTTCAGTTGGTAACTGTGGCACAGGGAGTGTGGTATTCAGCCTCCCAGACTAGGCCGGGCTCTGGTTTTGCGAGGTGGGTGACCCAAGGTAAGCAAGTGGGGAAAAACGCCGCAGCTGCTGACCGCTATCTAGAGATTGCCAAACCTTCAGGATTGTTCTGGAGACTGCAGGCAACCCAAGGGAGAGGAAGAAATTACCATAGGATCGTGACTGAATAAATTAGTGAACCGCGTGGTTGGAAGCCTGCTGGGTGACCAGCCACTGGAGCACGGGACAACTGGAGGTCAGAGCTGTAAGCCTCTGGGAATATGTCCAACTGGAGTTGGCAATTCTACTTTGACTTCACCTGAATTGAGGACAAAGATCATCTTTAGCATTTTTAAAATCCGTCTACCACCACAAATAGCCCCACTAGCAAGTTGGAAACAATAAGGACCCAAGAAGCAGTTCCAAGATTATTCTGCATTACAACAGACCAGACATATAAAATGGTGGTGATTCCTCCCTTAGACACATTTGAGATGGGGGGGGGGGGGGGGGGGGGGGGGGGGGGGGGGGGGGCAATCTTCCAGATATTGCATGCAACAGGTGGTTGGCAAAAGAAACAGTGACGACAGGAGGGAACACCTTTCTGTATGTGAGTGGTTAGGGTCTGGAATTAACTTTCTGGGAGTGTGGTGGAGACAGATTCAATCATGGCTGTCAAAGGAGACTTGGCTCATGATCTGAAGAGAGAAGGTTTATGGGGCTATAAGGAAAAGACAGCGGAATGGGACGAGATGCGTTGCACCTGCAGAGGACCCGCACAGACACAATGCTCCAAATGGCCTCCAAACTGGGATCTGATGTTAATGAATGCTGAGGGAAGGAGGCCATGATGTGGAGATGCCGGCGTTGGACTGGGGTGAGCACAGTAAGAAGTCTTACAACACCAGGTTAAAGTCCAACAGGTTTGTTTCAAACACGAGCTTTCGGAGCACGGCTCCTTCACCTGATTCACCTGAAGAAGGAGCCGTGCTCCGAAAGCTCGTGTTTGAAACAAACCTGTTGGACTTTAACCTGGTGTTGTAAGACTTCTTACGAGGGAAGGAGGGTGAGGGTCAATTAGTTCAGGGGACGGGGCGGCACATGGCGCAGTGGTTAGCACTGGAACTGTGGCGCTGAGGACCCGGGTTCGAATCCCGGCCCTGGGTCACTGTCCGTGTGGAGTTTGCACATTCTCCCCGTGTCTGCGTGGGTTTCACCCCCACAACCCAAAGATGTGCAGGTTAGGTGGTTGGCCACGCTAAATTGCTCCTTAATTGGAAAAAAAAAATTGGGTACTCTTAAATTTTTTTTTTTTAAATTAGATCAGGGGGCAGAGATGGAGCTCAATCCTAATTTAACATTGCATGTAGAATCCTTGAAGTTCCATTATTAAACGTATCCACTCACATTTGAAATGGAAAGAGCCTATTATAAAATGATTGTGTGGCCATGCCACCCTCTGCCAGTGCAATGGCACCTCCATTAGCAGAAGTGTCTAATTACAGTGTGATAGGTTTACATGCCATGTACAGGCATTGGAGCCTAGAATGTGCAGACCTCAGATCGTCAGTATATCGTAACAATTAAAAGTTATCAGAGCAGAAATTATGCCTTCTCTATAAAGTCGAGTTATATTTAGAACGTTTCCTGCAGGCATTAATGTCATTCAGGCTCAGAACTTGAATCCCAGTTCTTGGCATCTTGCGGAGAATTTTAGTTCTTCCCAATCTGACCTCATTTCTGCTCTGTGCATTGTCTGGAGCTTATCATTTAATTTAGTAACAGCCGTGGAGCCAACAGTGTTGCACAGGCATGAAACTTCCTTCCGCTCTTTAATTTTGAACAATATTCAAAGAGAGGGAGAACCTCCGTCTTCCCAGCCTTGGTCTCAGACTCGTGCTCGGACCTCAGAAGTCTAGAGAGGGAGAGAGCAAGGAATATTCCGCCCTTTCTCTAGGACCAACGATCAGACTCGAGACCAAGAGGTGAAAGGACAGCGTTCGAGCTCACTGTACCAGTCAGTCATCCATCAGCGGCGGGGGGGGTAGAGAAATAGAGGAGACTTTCACCCACTCTGTCTGGGCTACATTCAAACTCAAGTCCCAGAGGTGAAAGGTGAACGTTCTCATACATTGTGTCACCCAGTGCCTTTATTTTCACAGCTGAGAATTGACTCTGGTCTCCTAATCCAAAACAAATTTGTCTCGGAGGAACTGTGGCATCCAGTATATTCTTTGGTGGCTTTGTATTTATTTTCACAGGTTAGCAAAAGTGATAGGGAAGGGAGGTATCTTTCCTCACTCTAAGGCCTCCTTTATTGCCCCCTTTCAGCTCTAATCAAGTGTATTGAGTGAGAGAGAGGGGAATGTAAACTGAAGGCTATTCAGGTGAATACCAGCATAAAACATTATAGATGTTTGTGGCTTGACGTTACCTCATGTAATTATTTGCTAACACTTATCTGGTAGGTGACCCTACATTTCATGTTCTCATTTATAATGTACAATCACAATTTTTTAATCTCACTGACAAAAGCAGAAATATGCTCCCTCATATCAGGGGTCACTGCGGCTACAATTACTGTCAAAACATAAAGCCTCTCACAGAATGAGGGAGATTGCAAGCGCACCATAAATTTCAGGCAGGCCTCCAGCTCCCTTCATTGTCAGCACACTTTTTATATTAATTTGTTTGAATAAAGTCTGTGAAAGCCTGGTGTCAGATGGAGAAGAAGCACCAAGGCGATGTGCCATTGACCTTTCCAATATCTGCAGAGCGGCCTCCCTCTTTCTGCTGTGCTGCTCCTCAGCTTTGGAGCTTTGAAGGCTCGACAGAGAAGGCTGTAACTCTCTTTGTTAACATGTACACACTCGCTGAATTCATTCCTCATTCAGACTCCACTGCCTGCTACACTCCTGAATGTACTCCAAGAAACCACTCCCCTGAATTTGAACAGATACAGGTAAACCAAGTGTATTCCATCATGTACATGCTTCCAACATTGCACTTTCGATCTGGGCTCCTCAGACGTACACCACATCCAAATATTGTCCACACACATGCCCCCTGAATGTATTCCAGATTCCGACTGCCCGGATTTACTCCACATCTACCCTGGGTGGAATTTTCCACTGCGGGGACTAAGTCCAGTGGTGAGCGGGTTAGTCAACGTGATTCCTGCTGGGCGGAAGGGCAGGTGAACACGCGCCATCCTTCGCTTTTGAGATTGCTAGTCATGCTGGGACAGCAAGGTGGCACAGTGGTTAGTACCGCTGTCTCACAGCGCCAGGGACCCGGGTTCGATTCCGGCCTCGGGTGACTGTGCGGAGTTTTCACATTCTTCCCGAGTCTGTGTGGGTTTCCTCCGGGTGCTCCGATTTCCTGCCACAGTCCAAAGATGTGTAGGTTAGGTGGATTGGCCATACTAAACTGCCCCTTAGTGTCCAAAGATGTGCAGGTCAGATGGGGTAGTGGGGATGGGGGTGGGTGGGAGTGGACCTAGGGAAGGTGCTCTTTCAGAGAGTTGGTGCAAACTTGATGGGCCAAATGGCCTCCTTCTACACTGTAAGAATTCTAATGGTTCCGAGTCTCCATTGTTCTGGTGGGAAGCAATCAAGGTGGCCAACAAGAGGTTTTTCATCCTTAAAGATGCTTCGAAGGCAAGGGGGGACACGGGGAAATATCCTGACTCCAGAAAAGCATTCAGAATCTGCTGCGGCTTCATTGATGGGGGTGGGGCAAGGGGGTTTCTTCCTGCTCCACGGAGCGGACACTGAACCAAAAGATGACCTTGGAGGCTCCCAAGGCAAAGAGCGAGGCTTGCTGGCGAGAGATGCAGTGGTATTTGTCAAGGCTCAGCCTGAGCAACTCTGTGATGCCGGACTGTTCCCAGGGACACACACTGAGACAAACATCAACTGCTGCTGGAGGGTCATCAACTCGGTAAAAGATGCTCTTTGGCCTGCCCGAAACTTGCTGATCTTCCAGTGACAAGAATTTCCTTGACCGTGTGTTGCAGACTGGCACATTCCAAGGTCTCGGAATATGTGCTGAGGGACCCACTCCAGCTTGGGGCAGCCGATGCCAAGGCGCTATGCACTATGTAAGGCCTTACAGCAAATATAAACCTAAGGGCTGGTCACCATGTAAAACCCCTGGGACTGTGTGCTTAACCCGAATTGTATGTAACTGTATTGAAGCACCGCATAGTGCAACATGGCTGATGTATATAGTTGAACAGAATTGTACTCTCTGTAACGACAATACTGAAATGTTTGCAATGTTCTCATTACTGAATTGAAGCACCTCAGAGCACACCTTGATCTCTGGAGAAAATATGAACACCACTGCACTTTTTTGTTGTGACAATTTGAAATGTTTCACAATGTCTATTTCAGACATTTTATGAATAAATTATATTTTTGCAAAAAAAATAGTCTCTCTTTAAAAGGTGCCCTTACGGCGAATGTCTCTCTTTAAAATATGGCACTGATGTCGAGCATTCCTCTTTAAATCACCCACTAAAATGGATCATCAGTGACACTGCCTGTTGGAGGATTGACAGCCTAGCTGTAGGATCACCTGGGTCAGTTCTCTATTATGGCACAATGTGTCAGTATTAGAGAGAGAACAAAGGGCTGAGAGACCCTGCAAGTATAACTAATTTACAAAGAACAGGAACTCAACCTTTCTTTTATTTCTCGGGTCTAGTCATACCGGGAGAAGTGTCTGCTATTCCAATTTCCCGGAGCCCTAATCCAAAACTTGGGTGGTGCTGCACAGCTGGTGAAACCCTAGCTCTGGGCACAGGTGTGGAGGCTGGCAGAATCTGGAAATCTATTCACCGAGCCCTATCATCCCCACAAAAACCACAATTCCCAGTGGCAGGAGCACAAATCCTTCCTGGAAGGGTAGCACCACCTGTACCAGAGGTTGGGGAGTGTGTTGCGGACTGCGCCAGGAACAGATGGCACGCGCTTTTTCTGAGAGGAGGCTGGGGAGGGGAACAAAGCTATTTTGTCTGCAACAGTTCGAAACACAAAAGGAAATAGGTACAGGAAGCTGCCGAGGGTCACAATGTTTAATTGTTACTTACATCCCACACGCGCACTGGTGTAAGAGGATCCCCGCGACAATTAGTACCAAAACAAGAGGTTTGTTTGCGCACGGCAGCTCATATTCACTGGAAACTGTGCTGAGATTACCACCTCACTTAAATCACAACCTGACTAAACCACTGAACAGGAGCACTGAGACAAGACGATTGTTCCTTCCATCCGGGCTGCTTTCAGGATCCAAATCGCTTGGGTGAAACTTTGAGCACAGCACACCATGGAAATCTGTGCCAGATATGGAGCGAGGAAAGAGAGACTTTCATTCCCGTCTCTGTGATGGAACCTGATCCCACTTTCCAGAGCGGAAACTAAATACTCAGCTCTCATCCCCTGCGCCACCCAGTTTCCCCATCAGAGAGTGGAGGCCTTTGTCCTTCACTCTGGCCTGAATTTGAACCCAGGGTGCCAGGGGTGAAAGGGTAATATTCTCCTGCTCTCCACCACCCGGTAAAGTGCAACAGCAAATTTTCTGCTTGACTCCTTTGTAACATTTGACACCTGATCAAGTCCGGGTTCAACACTGACAGGTCCAAATGTGAACGCAGACAGGGGCATAATGAGCTTTACTGGACTCAACACACTGGAGTTCACTTCAGTCTGTAACATATGGATTAAGGCGGGAAATTACTGCTACAATTTAAAGAAGCTGTAGTTTAAAGTGTTTGGCTGATTCTATTTCTTTTTTTAAAAATGTTACATTGGAGTACATTGTGTTAGCTCTCATCGTCACATCATTTGCACAAAATAGCGATAGTGTCGACTGTGAGATATTATGAGGTGGTTGATAGTGAATCAGTATACATTTTCACCACACAAGTTGCGTTTGTATAGCACCTTTTGAAGCACAATGATGTCAAAAAAGACGCTTCATAGGATCAATTCCAGACAAAATGAAAGGTTTAAGGAATCTCCTAACGGAGGTGGCGGAGGTGCAGAAGGGAGGAGGGTCAGGGAGGGAATTTCAAAGCTTATTGTTTTGAGAATCCCTCCTGATTTTCAGTTCCGTTTTCCACAGTTTACAGCCTCGCCCACAGTTAATGTTCTCGATGGTGGAAAAGGCACAGGCCTATTCTGTTTTTTTCTTTTTCCTGAACGATACCACAATGTGCAAGACATTTAAAGACCATTGACTCCTTACTGAGTTGGAAGGTGGATGGAGCAGGGTGTGGGAAACAAATTGATTGGCAGGATTGAATGATATTCAATACTCACCGTGTAGTCATATCTGCCCTTTAAGCACCGTCGATTTCAGTGCCGTTCTTAAATTCTTCACTACATGATATTCCTCACAAAGAAGCTTTGGTTGGGGAATATACTGATATTGCTTTTTGCTTGCTGCTGATAAACAGATTGATTTCCATCTATCAGTCATTGCTGGGGGTCATGTGGCCTCAAAACATATGAATAAGGACAGGTTTTTGAAGGGTGTGAGGAGGAGAAGGCAGATTTGTGAATGTTACATAACAAAAAGGATTATATTTTTGTACTGCAGAAAAAAAAGAGACAAGCTGTCAAAGCTTTTTGCCATGCACTCATCAGGACGGATGTAAAAATGTCAAATGTCAAAGGTCATGGCAATTTACATTAGATAAAAAAAGGTTGCTGATTGGTTGTCAAGTTGACTGATTGGTTAACGCATTGCCGTGGGAAGTGCACCAGGGAACTATTGGCTGCGATTTTCTGGCCCCATTCCCCACGGACGCAAATCCTGTTATGGCCGCTAACCCTTGTGAGAAGGCCATAATGTGATTTGCACTGGGGAGATCTCACTTTGAGATCTTCCCTGGCCCTCGCCAGTGATGTAATCGAGGGTGTGAACCTGACTACCATGCATTTGAATGGATTTTAATATTTAAAAATGGCTTCATGCCAATGTTTCCGGGTTCACCATAAGTTGTGCCCGCTGGCATGGAATCACTGCAGGGTTCCAAAAGCAGAAACCAGTCGTGATGACCATGCTGGGGGCTCAGAGGTGAGTATAGCCTCACCCTCATGGTGGAAGACATGGCTGAGCAGTGCCCTGTGGATGAAACACATTGGTATTCAGTCAGTACCGGTCACTTTTGCCATTTTTGAGAAAATTGCGCCATCGGCTTCCATGCTTTATGTTATTTCCAAAAAGGTGAAATTCCTGGGCATGTTCTTTTTGTCTGCAGAGGTCAGGTATAAATATTTTCAGTTCACTGCAGTACTGAGGCAATTGATGTAGGGTCTTTTCACCCAGAGACACTCTTGGTTCCAGATGGCACCAGATGGTGTAACAGTTGTACCACAATTGCAGTGTGGAGTGAATGTGCCACATGAGTAGACAAGTGCATACTGACCACCTGCCTTAACAGGTAATGTGGTTACCTGATGGGATATTCCAAGCAAACAGCACATGGAATGACTTTTAGCGCCCCCGGTGCAAATTTCCTGGTTTACATAGAACATGCAGTGCAGAAGGAGGCCATTCGGCCCATCGAGTCTGCACCGACCCACTTAAGCCCTCAATTCCACCCAATAAACCCCTCTAACCTTTTTTGGACACTAAGGGCAATTTTAGCATGTCCAATCCACTTAACCTGCACGTCTTTGGGGAGGAAACCATAGCACCCGGAGGAAAAACCACGCAGACACGGGGAGAACGTGCAGACTCCGCACAGACGGTGACCCAGCGGTGAAGCGAACCTGGGACCCTGGCGCTGTGAAGCCACAGTGCTATCCACTTGTGCTACCGTGCTGCCCTTTAATTGGTGCATTACAGGTGGAGACAGACACAAGAAGCAGAGAATTAGCAACACAGGGAGATGAGAATAAAAATGAGTAGAATGGCCAGTGACACAGAACGTGAGAGTAAGCTCCCTCTGTTCAGCAGAGGAATGATTCAGTAACTCATTGCTTGCAAGGCCGTTAAACTTGGGAAACAGGATTACAGAATCTCCTCTGATCTGTAGCACTGGTCATTATAAATAACAATGGTACAAGTGTTGTAAGCTTCCTATGTTTGCGATTTCCAGTGAAATCAGACACACACACACACACACATACGTGAAGCGCACTATTTGATGAGAAAAGTTCACAGATGCAGTTTCAATGTCATTTACATAAAGCAATCAGAGCAATTTCGAGCACACAGTGATGTAACTCGCGACATATCATGTGACATCTTCTCAAAGTGAATATCTATATATCTATGGTGCTGAGGTGGAGATGGTTAACAGCTTCAGGTTCGAGGTGTAAATATCACCAACAATCTGTCCTGGTCCACCCACGTCGATGCTACGACCAAGAAAGCACAACAGAGTCTATACTTCTTCAGGAAATTAAGGAAATTTGGCATGTTCACAATAAGTCTGACCAATTTCTATAGATGTACCATAGAAAGCATCCTATCTTAGGCAGAATTAGACCACTCGACCCATCGAGTCTGCTCCGCCATTCAATCATGGCTGATATTTTCTCATCCCCATTCTCCTGCCTTTCCCCATAACCCCTTATTAATCAAGAACCTATCTATCTCTGTCTTAAAGACATTCAGTCATTTGGCCTCCATCTCTGTTTTAAAGGATCGTCCCTTTAGTATGAGATAGTGTCCTCTGGTTCTAGTTTTTCCTACAAGTGGAAACATCCTCTCCACGTCCACTCTATCCAGGCCTCGCAGTATCCTGTAAGTTTCAGTAAGATCCCCCCTCATTCTTCTAAACTCCAACGAGTACAGACCCAGAGTCCTCAACTGTTCCTCATACGACAAGCTCTTCGTTCCAGGGATCATTCTTGTGAACCTCCTCTGGACCTTTCCAAGGCCAGCACATCCTTCCTTAGATACGGGGCCCAAAATTGCTCACTATACTCCAAATTGGGTCTGACCAGAGCCTCATACAACCTCAGAAGTACATCTCTGGTCTTGCATTCTAGCCCTCTTGACATGAATGCTAACATTGCATTTGCCTTCTTAACTGCCGACTGAACCTGCACGTTAACCTTAAGAGAATCATGAACAAGGAAACAGCTCTATGAGCTAAATGACCTCCTTCTATGTCACAATGGCCCTAGACCTACATTCATACAGGTAGTGCAGGTTCGAGGTTGTGGTGAAGGCTGCTTGGTAGCAAAGAGAAAGTTCTTTAAAGGTGAGAGAAAAACAAGAAGTGTTTCTCCGCAATCCGCCCTGGCCTAGCTGTGCAGGCAGCAGCAAGGCCCAGGGGGCAGGCTGCTTACCCAAGTCCCTCAGTAAGTCCCTTGCACCAAGGGGGAAGTGAGGATCTAAAACAGATGTAGACAGAAATCCACCATAAATAGGTCAACAAAACAAAAATGACAGAAAAGAAGTAGAGCATATTTGTTAATTGAGCTGGGTGCTGCAACTCCCTCTCTAGCCCCAGGTTCCGCTGTTGATCGACATTTGCTTAACATAGCCACTTTAAGGTCACTCAGTCATATAGAGGTCAATTCTGCACAAGCCAGTAAGCATTTAACAGACATATAAATAGAGTCAACTGTACCAGGATCTATTTTGTGTTTTATGGACTGCTGTTTGCCAGAGTCTACACAAATCCTTTGTTTAACATGTCTAATACCTTCCCAAATAAACAGCTTGCTAAACAGAAATGTGCTAAATAAAAATAACTTTCCCAGAAGAAAGCATGCAATAAGATTGCGTTACATTACTGGCCTGTAATTTCTGGATTAAAAACCTACTTTTCTGTATTAATATATTTAATGCAATTTATACATTAATTAAACACAGTCAGCGTCACAGTGAAGTGGTTAGGAATGGTGTCCTCGCAGTCAGTGTCACAATGAAGCAGTCTGGGAATGGTGTCCTTGCAGTCAGTTAATCCCTTCTTCCAAATAAACCACTTGTAAAAATCACGACTGCTTCTCTGCAATACCGACTGCGAGAACACTATTCCCAGACTGCATCACTGCAGTTGCAGTGATGCAGTCTGGGAATAGTGTTCTCGCAGTCGGTATTGCAGAGAAGCAGTCGTGATTTTTACAAGTGGTTCATTTGGAAGAAGGGATTAACTGAGCAACAACCCCAATATGGGCAGCACGGTAGTTAGCATAAATGCTTCACAGCTCCAGGGTCCCAGGTTCAATTCCCGGCTGGGTCACTGTCTGTGCGGAGACTGCACGTCCTCCCAGTGTGTGCGTGGGTTTCCTCCGGGTGCTCCGGTTTCCTCCCACAGTCCAAAGATGTGCGGGTTAGGTGGATTGGCCATGCTAAATTGCCCGTAGTGTCCTAAAAAGTAAGGTTAAGGGGGGGGTTGTTGGGTTACGGGTATAGGGTGGATACGTGGGTTTGAGTAGGGTGATCATTGCTCGGCACAACATCGAGGGCCGAAGGGCCTGTTCTGTGCTGTACTGTTCTATGTTCTATGTTCTAAGTGAAAGTCAAGGTCATTATAATACAAGTAAGCAAAGAAGGGTAAGGGAAGTAAAGTTAGCGTAAGGGAGGTAAGTATTCTTATATAAGCCTATTTTTTTGTTTAAAAAGGGAGTAAATAAGGGTAGTAATGGCAGGGGAGTTCCCACCTGTGATATGCTCCTCCTGTGCTATGTGGCAAATCATGGAAGCTTCAGTTGTCCCTGGTGACATGTACAGGAAGTATTTCCAACTGCAGCTATTGGCAAACCGCATTTCGGAGCTTGAGCTGAGGGTGGATTCAGTGTGGAGCATCCACGATGCTGAGCAGGTCGGGGATAGCACGTTCAGTGATGTGGTCACACCGCAGATGGGGCGGAAAGAGCATGGGGTGACCACCAGGCAGGTAGCGCATGAGCCCCCTTTCTAACAGATAAACCGTTTGAGATACTTTTAGAGGAGATGACTGTACAGGAGTAAGCGGTGGCAGCCATCTTCATGGTACTATGGGTGGATCTGCTGCACAAGAGGGAGGAGGAAGAATGGCAGGGTTATAATCGTAGGGGGTTCAATTGTAAGGGGAACAGACAAGCATTTCTGCGGCTACGAAAGAGACTCCAGGATGCTATGTTGCCTCCCTGGTGCCAGGGTCAGGGATGTCACTGAACAGCCACAGGACATTCTGCAGGTGGGAGGGCAAACTGACAGATATTGTGGTACATATTGGTACCAATCATATGGGCAGAAAAAGGGGTGAGCACCCAGCTCTTTTTTTCATAAATTTAGAGTACCCAATTATTCTTTTCCAATAAGGGGCAATTTAGCGTGGCCAATCCACCTACATCTTTGGGCTGTGGGGGTGAAACCTACGCAGGCATGGAGAGAATGTGCAAACTCCACACAGACAATAACCCGGGGCCGGGATCAAACCCGGGTCCTCAGCGGCGTAGGCCGCAGTGCTAACCACTGCGCCACCGTGCCGCCCCATGAGCACCCAACAAAGCCTTGCGCAATCTAACGGGATCTCGAGAGATGTTGCAATCTGGATCTCACCTGGGTCCCGGACGTTAGGCAAGTTTTTTTTATCTTCACACCGACACCGTTCACCACACATTTAATGGAGATGGGGAGAGAAAACATTTGTTTGGCCATTTGCTCCAGTGGAGATTAATTCAGAACATTCCAGATTACACACCCCACTGCTGAAAGTGTTGCAGATCATGCCTTAATAATGGCTGCACCATTAAATGTTTTGAGTGGCACAGTTGTGCTTAGTTGAAGTGTGAGAACATTCAGTATATGGGTAATCCCTACCCTTTCTGGTGGGCCAGTAAAGAAGGGCGCTGCTTGGCCACATGTACACCTTCCTATCGGTTCCCCTGCCCTCAGCCCCTGGCTTCACTAGATAACTGCTATGCTTGGTGTAGCATTCACCCACACAAACCAGAAGGCCTCAAGTGTGACCTCAGGCCTGTGATGAGTTAACAGACATGGGCTGCTTTACACTTGATAGGCAGCACGGTGCAACATGGCCGGTAGATGCCGGCAGATCCCTCTTTCGGGATCCACCCGGCTTGCCGTGCCTCGTGTGATCACGCGATTTCGCGATGTAAATCCCGCCCATTGTGGGCGGATCACATTTTGCCAAATCTGCATTTTAGAGAGAGACGGCTGGTCTCACTCTAAGCTGCATTCCCACGATCTACCTAAGGCAAAGGGATCTAACACCCTCGCCTTGGAGATCTCTGGTGAGTACCGGTCGATGCTGCTCCCCACAAACAGGAACCAGATGTAACAGCACTTGTGGGGGTCTCCCAGGGATTCGGAGGCACCCAGGTGCTTGCCCTCTAGGTGGGGTGGCATCCTGGCACTGCTGGTGTCACCTGGGCACTACATGCCTGGCACCCCATCCTGGCGGTGACACCTGGGTGCCAGCATGGCACTGCCAAGTTAGCATTTTTCCTGCAGATTGGGCCCGGGGGTACCCTTCATGGGTGCGGCGAGGGGGCCGGAGGACCCCCTTATATGTGAGTTGGGGCTTTGAGGGGGTACGGGGTCATGCCAGGGGTCGAGAAATTGGGTCGGCTATTTAAAAATGCTCTGAAGAGTTCTGGCAAGTGGAGCTGCTCAATGCAGAAAACGGGACTAAGTACAGCCTCGTTGGGGAGTCCCCCTGCTGTGGCCCAAATCTACCTGAATGGGGGTTCAATAGCGTGGTGTTTATCGGCGCTCTGAGCACCGGCAAAAACCTGGCTAAACGTGCTCGCTCCGGGACTCTGTTCCCATTTGTGACGATCGCACCCTTTAACTGCGCAAGTGCTTTGATACCCCTGGATTAGAGAATCAGCAAATATTACCCATACTGCTGATCACAATCCAACACATCCTCTTGTGAAAATATACATTTTTGGATACAATACCTACAGCTGACTTAATTGACCAACCTGGGCTGGGAGAGTTTCTGGAACTACAATGGGCCATTCAGCCCATCTTGTAAATTGTGACAACTCAATATTTTCAATCACAATTCCTTGCCTTTTTTTCCTGCAGCCCTGAACATCCTTAATTTCCTGATATGACATAAATCTGTTCAGCATCTCAATTGGAAACTATTGTCATCCATGGCCGGATGTCCCATATTCTCACAATTCATTCACTGCAATGATAAACGTAAGTTTATTTTTAACTGGTTTGGCTCAAATTCTCAGTTTAGGTCTTCCTGTTCCAGATTGGCCTGCTATTCATAGCCCAGTGAAATTTGATGTAATGGGCAAAAATAATTGGGAGAACTAAAGGGCCTTTGCTTCCTCACTCAGAGGAGGTAATGTCCCTTTAAGAGGCCTGCCAGTGAAATAAAACACAAGCTTTATATAATTCCCTGCATTTTGTATTAAATTAGTCAGAATCACGGGCGAGATTCTCTCAGGCCGGGGCCGGGCCGGAGAATCCCCGCGACCAGCGTGACTTGCGCCACGCCACCCCGACACCGGCACGCGATTCTCCGCAGAGCGAGGTCCAATCCCGAGGGGGTCCTCCGACGTGGCCTGGCCTGCGATGGGCGTCCACCGATCGGCGGGCCGGCCTCTCTGGCTGGCGGACTCCTTTCTTCCGCGCCGGTCCCTGTAGTCCTGCGCCATGCTGCGTTGGGGCCGGCGCGTTGAAGGAAGCCACTGTGCATGCGCCGATCCGTGGTGCCCATTTGATGCCGGGATCAGCATCTGGAGCGACATGAACCGCTCCAGTGTCGTGCTGGCCCCCTGCAGGGGCCAGAATTGCTGATCCTGAGGCCGTGTTGACGCAGTCGAGAAAGGCGACGGCGTATCCGACGGCTTCAACACTTAGCCTCAGGATCACAGAATCCCGCCCCACATTCTCTTCATGACTTACAAAAGGAATTTTTACTGTGAATGGGTCAGCAGTTAGAGTAAAACACACTGAATTTTACAACCAAAATATATGACACGAAGTTTCAACAGCAGTAGGTAATTGATACACGGCTAGCCACTGAGACACATTGTTCACAAAAGCATGTTACGGTGATAACTTCTTGCTTAAGCTATCAGGTATAAATTTATTACACAATTACAGTTCCATAGAAATCTGACCTGTAATAACTCCCGGATAATTGTGGGGAAGAGGGAGATTGAGAAGCTCACTGTAACAAAATGTTAGCTTTACTCTGAATGCATTAACTACGGGAGGAAATGAAATGTCACCAAGGTGGAGGTTGTCGAACACACAAACATATGAAAAAGGAGCAGGAGTAGGCCATCCTGCCACTCGCGCCTGCTTCGCCATTTGTTAAGATCATGGCTGAGCTGTTTGTGGCCGAAACCTTCCTGTCTAACCCCTTTCCTGACTCCTTTGTCAGTCAGGAATTTATCTAACTCAGCCTTACAAATACCAATGGCTGCTCTCTGGGGAAGAGATTTCCACAGAATAATGACCCTTTCAGAGAGAGATGATTTATCCTCATCTCTCTCTTAAATGGCAGATTTCTTGGGCGCAATTTAACGTGGAAAAACAGAGTCCTGTATTGAGTGCGTTTAGCAGGGTGTTTTGTTGGTGGATCCCGCTAGCAGAAAAAGAACAATAGAGCACAGGAACCGGCCCTTCGGCTCTCCAAGCCTGTACCGTTCATGATACCAACCTTTGCCAGAACCCTCAGCACTTCCTTGTGCCTTATCCCTCTAAAGAACAAAGAGCAACTACAGGACTCTTTTTTTTGGCATGGGCAAAGCTGGACTTACCTCACTTCCTGCACTGACGAGGCATTTTTAAATGCCGCCCCGATCTCTCAACTCCTCTCGGACACCAACCCGCCCCCTCACTACCCCAACGTACTGGTTAGGGGGTCCTTGAGCCCTCCCTCAACCCACCCCATAAGGGCTGGGCACCCCTGAGCCCGATCCCTAGCATGGACAACCTGGCACATGGACACCTTGGCAGTGCAGGTACCACCCTGACCAAAGCCCGACCACCAAGTCTCCGATGACTTGGGAGACACCCCAGGTACCGTTAGGCGTAGTCTACGTTTGCGTGGACCAGGCTAAATGGTGCAATGGTGAGGACTCCCAGGCACGGGCTTTCGTTCCCAGACGTCGGGAGCATCAACGTCGACACATTTAAGTGAGTCTAGCTGCTTACTGAAATATGTAAATCTGGATCTCACCCAGCGAGGGCGAGATCCAGATCACGACATCTCGCGGGATTTTGTTAGATTTCGCGAGGGGTTCCGAACATCGCAAATCTCCCGAAAGGCCTCTTGTGAAATTTACCGGCCTCGTCGCCTCATCGCCGGGCGCAATGAGGACGTTTATCACAACTCCCCAAGAGGAATAAGGGGAAACTATCATTGAACTGCCTGTAGGACTCGTGGAGTATGAGCTTCTCAGCTAGGGGGTGGAGGCCACCTGCCTGGGGCTCGTAATGAGCTACGGTAAAAGCCAGCCCAAAGTGGGGCCTGGGGTGGTTAGTTCTCCCAGCAAGGACTGGACTTGGAGTGATATGGTCCTTTGAGCAGAACATTGTTAATAGTTAAATAAAACTATGTTCAGTTTCAGCCAGCTTCCTCCCGTTCGATCGTGCCCTATATTATTAAACCATGTCCCTAGATCGAGTCATCCTCTCAGCATCCACTCTGTCAAGGCCCCTCAGGATCATATATGTTTCCATAAGATCACCCCTCATTCATCTAAACGCCAATGGACAGGCCCAATCTGTGCAACCTTTCCTCATAGGATAGCCCCACCACCCAGGAAAGAGTTGGTTCCATGCTCTCCAAGCTTTCTGAGTACAGCTGTCGCTTGAATGGACAATCGCACATGCATTCCAGAAACCTGAGCACAAAATCTAGACTGATAATTTCACCTTGGGACAGATTTAACACCAGGATTCAGACCTAGCCGAGAGTGTGATGTGGCATGTGGAGCCCAGGAGATTTGAGAATGAAGAAACAAAATTGAAAGGGTGGGGGCAGAGACTGATTCCTAAGAAATAAAAGGAAAAAATAAGAACCTCCTTTTATATAACAACCTCAGGACGTCTCAGCCACTGATGCACCTTTTGAAAAGTCACAATTTAATATTTCTTTTGTGAAAAAAAAAGTTGGAAGTTCACATATAAATTGTAGACACCTGGACAAAATAGCAGAGGATGCCTGCAGGAAGCCTACATGTGTGGGGAGAAGGGGGGAAATAAATCAACTAAGTTGTATGAAAATAAGATAAATGTGTTTACTTCTTATTAGTAATTAAGGAGCACATTGTTATTTGATCATAAACTGCATGATTAGTCAGAAAGTAATTTGGATGTGAACATCTTTAATCAGTAAACAGATTAACAGATTAACATCGAGAGGGACTGGGAAATGCGAATCAATCATATGTGTGTGTGTGTCTTATATATAATTCATACAGATATAGTCACCATTTCAGTGGCACATAAGGGTCACCCAGTCTCATTCCTATTCCCCAGGCAAGTCCCTGAGCTGTCACCAGACACTGTATGGCGACACTTGTGAGGCTCTTGATCAGGACTCTTGTTGTCATTAGCATTAATTTAATCGGACAGAGGTGTCAATTGATGCTTTCAGCCGTTCTCTCCAGGGCTGGTCAATAGCAGAGACGGCTTCGATAAGACTCTGCAAGCCATTAATGCCCAGCGATGCAAAAGGTTGGTGCCTAATTTAATCAGACGGATAAAAGGATATTACACAGATGGTGGTCGATGAGGTCAGTAAGATTGGAGCAGGAAAGCGACAATCGGTAGCAATGAGCAGACGGATTTATTTGTGATTCCGAGTTTAATGAAATCGGAATGCGATGTTTCAAATCCAAATTCACTGACCTCACAACTCTCTTTTTGTAATCATCTTCCCTCCCAAGTTTTTTAACTCACTTTGACATTGTCATAAAGCCCACGAGGAAACCACCATTGATCTTGGCGTGGGACTGGTGGAGTACGAGCTTCCCAGATAAGGGGCAAAGGTCAACCGCCTGGGACTTATGTACCGATATAAAAGCCGGCCCAAAGGAGGGCCCCAGCAAGGACTGTACGGGGAGCAAGTAGAACTTTGTACATAGTTAAAAATAAATATGTTCAATTTTCACCTTCTTCCTCAAGCAATTGCTCCACATTGCTCCCCAATTCCATCTTAAGCTTCATTTTGCCCCCCTCCATCTCCATGTCAATGGTTTATCCTCCCTGTTCAGAAGGACACCCCACTTGCAGGTCTTCGCCTGCAGGGCTTGCCTACTTTAACATCGGGTACATAATAGCTCAGTCCCCATTTGATTGCACTCTCATTTTACTGTTCCTCATTAATATCCTTCCAACTAAATATTAGGGACACTGAAGCCATTGTCGCTGGTCCCCACCACAAACTCTGGTCCCTAGCCACTGACTCCATCCATCTGCCTGGTTTCTATCCGAGGCTGAACCAAATGGTTATCAACATTGGTGTCATACTTGACCTTGAGGCGAACTTTGATCCGGCTGTCTATCTGTGGCGCACTAAGACTGCCTCTGTAACACTGCTGGATTCTGTTGCTGCCTCAGATTGCCTGCTGCTGAAACGCTCATCCACACTTTTCCCCACACTTGACTGTTCTAATGTATTCCCGGGTAGGCGTGGAAACCTGCCCACCACCACTGCACAGTACGCTGACATTCTGGCATTTACCATTGGTAACGCAGCCAATCCCCTGCTGGTCAACACCGAGAGATCTGTCATGCTCAAGCAATTGCCTAATGATTGCTCGTATCTGCAAGTATAAACAGGTGCACTTTAGCCCCCAAAGTGGCCCAAGTGGTAACGTTTATCTCCCAAATAATCTGCGAGGGTTGGCTCTTGAAAGTAGCATTGGGTAGCTCTGAGGGTTGTGCTGATAAGATGCCATGTTCTCCATCTGTTGCAAAGCAGAGATTAAGTAGGCTTCACCACACTTATCAGAGAATGAGGCAGCTTTATTTTCCAATTACAACCTCATTATTCACTCGAAAAGTGTTACTTTTTAGAAGCACATGGTGCTACCCTCTTTACCCTCAGTTAAACTCTTCCCTTTTCTGTTAATTCACTGTTGCTGTTGTCAGTGCTGGTTTCACATCAGCAAACGACACCAAATGGTTCATTTCCTGTCACAATCCTCAAGAGGTTTTCACATGAAGCCAGCAGGTGCCTTTTTCCTGACAACGTGTGAGAAGAGTGAACTCGCTCTCTCATAACTCCACTGTGTCCCACACAAAGCCCAGCAACTTTCAGTGGGTCTGACCACACCGGCCAGCCAACAATGTAATGGAAATCAAGTGGCCATCTTGTAAAGAATCGGAATGTGAATCCCAGGGCTTCCGGAATACCTTCTGTCAAGAGCCTTTCGTTGTAGAATGTGCATGGAAACGGAAATAAAGGTTCAAACACTTGTACTGGTTCCACTTGTGCATGTTTGCATACCAGTGGAGGTCATTGGTGACAATACAATACCGACAAATGTCATATCGACTACCCTCTTGAATGAAGTGAAAATCGCTTATTGTCACAAGTAGGCTTCAAATCAAGTTACTGTGAAAAGCCCCTAGTCGCCACATTCCAGCGCCTGTTCGGGGAGGCTGGTACGGGAATTGAACCGTGCTGCTGGCCTGCCTTGGTCTGCTTTCAAAGCCAGCAATTTAGCCCAGTGTGCTAAACCAGCCCCTTGTACACCTCTTCTGAATTTTTTTTTTTTAAATTTAGATTAGCCAATTATTTTTTCCAATTAAGGGGCAATTTAGTGTGGCCAATCCACCTACTCTGCACATTTTTGGGTTGCGGGGGCGAAACCCACGCAGACACGGGGAGAACGTGCAAACTCCACATGGACAGTGACCCAGAGCCGGGATCGAACCTGGGACCTCAGCGCCGTGAGGCGGTTGTGCTAACCACTAGGCCACCGTGCTGCCCTCCACCTCTTCTGAATTGGTCAATCTGCTATTGTCTGCTTTACCTGGTGCCAAGGCTAACATTACCACGAATGACTGTGTTTGTGTGTGTTTTGTCAATCATGTTCTCTGTACAGTTTTTCTATTATCTATGTATTTAAGTTAGTGAGCTCTATATTCATGTAATTCCCTTTCTTGTGTAGTCTAATATATGTCACTGTATCCTATCTGTATACTATCTGTATTTGCTTTCATGCGCGCGTGCACATTTATTTATTTATTTTTTTATAAATTTAGAGTACCCAATTTTTTTTTCCAATTAAGGGGCAATTTAGCGTGGCCAATCCACCTAACATGCACATCTTTGGGGTTGTGGGGGTGAAACCGATGCAGACTTGGGGAGAATGTGCAAACTCCACACGGACCGTGACCCAGGGCCAGGATTCAAACCCGGGGTCCTCAGTGCCGCAGTCCCAGTGCTAACCACTGCGCCACACGCCGTCAGGCATTTATGTACATGCACATACAGCTTCCTGTAAGTTTATTGCTGTATACATGTGGTCATGTAGCTGTGATGATTCTTTTGGAGTCTGTTGGTGTGTTGGTATATGGCAGTGCATGTGAATGTGCCTGTTATATGCATTTGTATCTATGGCCATATATATGTACATATGTGAGATTGTCCCATGTCTATTTATATTAACCTGAGGCAGGAGCTGCGCTCCGAAAGCTCGAGTTTGAAACAAACCTGTTGGACTTTAACCTGGTGGTGTAAGACTTCTTACTGTGCTCACCCCAGTCCAACGCCGGCATCTCCACATCATATTTATATTAATGTATGGTATCCGTGCATATTTTGTGCCCAAGTTGATCGATGCCTGTTAAGTGTATATGTACATGTGTTGTATCCTTTCTTTGTGTGTGTGTGTGTGTGTGTGTGTGTGGTATGTAATGTTTAATATTATGTTTCCAGCAATGTGGCCTGTCTGACTAAAAACCAGGCTGTGCTTCTCCAGTCTATAATACAATGTCTGTCTGTGACGGTGCTCTCAGTGTCGTCACAAGTGAGTTCATTTCATTGCTCTCACTTCTCAGCACCTGTTCCAAATATGATACATTTTTTTTAATGTGTGGGAGCGGGAGGGTAGAAAGATAAAAATGCTAGCTGGAAAAACTGTTGCAAAGACAAAACGTAAAAGCTCCTGGCAGTAATCTGAGGTTTAAGGAACAATTTTGCATCAAGCTGTTCAGTTTAACAAGAAATAATTGCCAACGTGTTTAGGATCATTACATATCTCTTTGGCATTTCCAACAGCACCAATCACAGGCTTACAAATCTCTGGCATCAGTAACCTCGCCAAGATATGCTAATGCAACACCCCAAATAAGCCAAAATACACCAAATCTGTCCAAATTTACCATCTAACATATGGCCGTTAATGGGCCGGCATAATTAAAACTGGTTTTAATTTAGCAAAACATGCTAGAAGTGACCGAAACACACAACAAAATAATATGTCAGTAAAATCAGCAAGATTCCAATGACATGAGTCTAATCTATATTAATATAAATTCTGCAGCATTGAAATCCTAAATTGTTAACATGGCATCAACACAACAACAGCAGTTTGCATTTATATAGCACCTTTCACGCAGTAAAACATCCCAAGGATCTTCACAGGAGTGTAATCAGAAAAGAAGTTGACACTGCATCAAAGGAGGAGGCATTGTATAAGCCTGGCAGGACAGGTGGTTAAAAGGTTCTAAAAGGAGGAGAGAGAGAGATAGTGGTGGGATTTACCGGCTGTTCACGCTGGCAGGAAATTCTGGTCCCACGCTGGCGCACGGGGTTTCCCGGCAATGAGGGGTGCTGCGGCAGGGTGGTTGGTGAATCCCGCCCAGTGGGTGAAATTCTCTGGCCTCCCCACGGCGTGTTTCTCAGCGGCGGGAGGCGATCGACCGTCAGCCGGCAAAGGGATCGTCTGGCCCCCCCTCCACGGTCAATGAGATTTCCCATTGAATTCACGGTCAATGAGATTTCCCATTGAATCTACGGTCAATGAGATTTCCCATTGAATCCACGGTCAATGAGATTTCCCATTGAATCCACGGTCAATGAGATTTCCCATTGAATCCACGGTCAATGAGATTTCCCATTGAATCCACGGTCAATGAGATTTCCCATTGAATCCATGGTCAATGAGATTTCCCATTGAATCTGCGAAACTCGTGGCTGGTGTGCGCCATCGGTGGGACCGGAACATTCCACCGGCGTGAATAGCCGGAAGATCTCGCCCAGAGTGTCGGAGGTTTTTGGAGACATAATTCCAGTGCTTTAATAGTTTAAGTCACAGCCACCACCAAGTAGAGAGTTAGAGTGTGCGCAAGAGGCCAAAGTTGGAAGTTTGCAGATATTTTCAGCCGGTGGAGGTGCTTGCAGAGATTGGAAGGGACATCGATGGGAATTTTAAAATGGAGTTATTGGTGGACCAGGATCAGTGAGCAAAGGGGTGAGGGATGAACGTGATTTGATGCAGGTGAGGAAATGTGCAGCATGGTTTTGGATGAGCTCAAGTTCAGGAGGTACGACAGCATTGCAATAGTAGAACGGTTCGGCAGGCAACATTAAGAAATTAAGAAGGGCTACGTGTTCAAGATTTGCTCACCACAGCCTTTATATCAGATTCATAGGAGATTGGTTCTTTAATTGTTTTAATTGAATGGATCCCTATGAAATGGACACTTTTCAGCTTTATAAAAAGCCGGTATTTTGTTTCAGTTGAAGACCACTGGAATACCCAATTATTCCAAATGTTGTGATTCAGAATAATGCAGTATCCTACGTGTACCACAATCAGTTTGGCAAGAAAATAAGCTTCAAATAAAGTTTTAAGATGGGCGCACATTCATCGCAAATCCTATCAGGCTAATCTTTATCTCAATCCATTTGGGGCCCATTTTCTCATTACCTGCTCATTGTTTGCTTTCTCCACAGAACTATTTCATCTTTACAATTTGTTGAGTATTCTTCCAGACCCGCCGTTCATTCACAAAGCAACATTTGTGAATGGCGGTCTCTTATTGAAATCAGAAATCAGACAAAGGCTTTCATCACATCCCTAGATTTCACAGCCTTACCTGCAAAAACAAGTTCTTAGACTTTCAGCACTTGAAAGTAACTTAAAAGGAACTTAAAGTCCCAGCCACACATTAGTGCAATATCTCAGTGGTCTATGCTCAGAACAATCATGGTCCAAATCACTTAAAATAAATTGCTTGCAAGATCATTACAGATAAGACAAACCATTTGAATTCATTGGTCCAGAGTGATCGTAACATTCTCCCCACTTCCAGGACTTTGTTTCACAGTTTGATCTGAATGAAGCTTTACTCCACATGTTGGTCACTCTGTCTTGATGCCGTTTAAAAATTGCCTTTCACCAGTTTGCATGTATTCTTTAGAAAGTTCATTTTAAATTGACCTTGAAACTTTTCGTATTTTCAATGTAAGATTATGTACCATCGGAAAATCACCTCTTGCTTACGGTCCTCTCGAGGAGATGGTTCATTCCATAGAATTTATAGAATCCTTACAGTGCAGAAGGAGAGCATTTAGCCGATCGAGTCTGCACCCACACTCCGAAAGAGCACCCTGCCTAGGCCCAATGCCCCGCCCTATCCCCATAACCCACTAACCCCATCTAACCTTTGGACACTAAGGGACAATTTATCATGGCCAATCCACTCAACCTGTACATCTTTGGACTGTGGGAAGAAACCGGAGCACCCGGAGGAAACCCACACAGACATGGGGAGAATGCGGAAACTCCACACAGACAGTTACCCAAGGCCGGAATTGAGTCCGGGGCCCGGTGCTGTGAGGCAGCAGTGCTAACCACTGAGCCACCGTGTCGCCCATATTTCATCCTACCTCAAAATTAGTTCACTCAATGTCCTTTGCCAGATCTTGCACCTCGGAAATTCCAAACACAATAAGAAGTACATCAGCACAAAATGTCTGAATGCACACGAAGGTTATAACGAGTTAAACTCAAAAGTGCCATTGGGTTTCAAGACTATTGTGCCACTCCTGAACAAGGAGGTTAGGGGAGCACATTAGCATCCGGAGATCCTTTTCGGTGAGTGGAAAGTTGCATGAGTTGCTTCATCAGAGGAAGCTGGAGAAACCATGGCAGCCAGGAACGTTTGGGGCCTGGAGAGGGGATCGAGTACCACGGCCGTGCTCGGGAGGGGACCGGCGCCGAGTTTCACGAAATGCCGTTCATTCAGGCATGGGTGAACTTTCCTTCCCTCCACAATCCTCTGAGCCTCGGTATTATCTTGCATAATGCCCCTCACCTCAACTTTCTTAGTCTGTTTGCCCTTCCATTACCATATCACAGAATCTACAGTGCAGAAGGAGGCCATTCAGCCCATCGAGTCTGCACCGTCCCTTACAAAGAGCACCCTACTGAAGCCCACACATCTATCCTATTCCCGTAACCCCTACTTAACATTTTTTGGACACTAAGGGCAATTTAGCATGGCCAATCCAACTAACCTGCACATCTTTAGACTGTGGGAGGAAACCAGAGCACCTGGAGGAAACCCACGCAGACACGGGGAGAACGTGCAGACACCACACAGACAGTGACCCAGCCGGGAATCGAACCTGGAGCTGTGAAGCAACTGTGCCAACCACTATGCTACCTGCTGGTCACCATTTTTTCGATTGAAATATGGCTGTCTGAATCAGCAGGAGGAGAAATAATTAGATATTGTGGGAGGGAAGAAAATAGACAGTAATAATAATGTTAAATGCTGAACGCATTTTTGGTGGTAATTCAACAGCATATTATTTTGCCAGCAGTGGGAAAATGGTGGGTGATGGAGGGAGGAATGGCCCAGCATGCACAGCTGCAGTTCAACCATTAATAAAACGCAGCAAAAGTAGTTAATTATAAAAACTGACAAACCCATTTTATCAAACCGTACTTGTAAACCCATTCTAGGTAAGGCCAGTGATAGATTTCTTGGCTAGACTGCTTAGTGCCAGATGCTGAATAAATGCTCTGTGCTGTTGGTACAGAGGCTGGAACGTAGCAGACAGCTAATGCTGTGATTTATACCACAATAATCGACACACTTAATGAGGCACTTACAATGCTCACAGCCCACCTGGATTCAATCACTTCTGAAATGTTACATTACTGTCACTGTTGGGAGGATTTCTACAAGGATCCTGACAATGATGCAGAACAAACAAGGCAATAAAATAGGATTTTGGAATTCCTGTCACCCACTCAGGAAAATGAACAGAAAAGGAACGGTCCTGGGCAGTAACAATCGTTCTTTTATTTACCAAACCCCGCTTCCACACCTTCCCCCTAATCGACTTCAAAGTTCATTATTTTAAAAGATCTGTACATGGAAATGTTGTGAAGAAGAATTTCCAATTGAATGTGTTATTTATGTTGCTTGGCCCATATTTTCACAAAATTAACTTTGCTTAATTGAACCCAATCTGAAGGCAAAATATCAGATGACCATCATCTTGGCCCTGGCTGACAGCTGTGGTGCTTCACCTACCCAACTGACTTTTGCAGGCTTTGGGACTCAACACTGAGTTTGGCAGCTTTAGATTATGCCCACCACCTCCTCGCCGGGCTCATCTGTCTTATGTTGTTAAAGTTGCTACTTTTTTCTCCCCGCACCCCCGAGGTCCCGGGTTCGATCCCGGCTCTGGGTCATTGTCCGTGTGGAGTTTTCATATTCTCCCCATGTTTGCCTGCGTTTCGCCCCCACAACCCAAAGGTGTGCCGGGTAGGTGGATTGGCCTCGATAAATTGCCCCTCAATTGGAAAAAATGAATTGAGTACTCTAAATTTATTTTTTTAAAGCGTTGCTACTTTTTTTGCAAACTCTTACAGCGCTAACACATTCTCCCTCCCTTCAGTTCTGATGAAGAGCCAAAGGACCCGAAACATTAACCCTGCTTTGTCTCCTCACGCTGCCGAGGAGCCGGGTCAGTGTCCGTGTGGAGTTTGCACGTTCTCCCCTTGTCTGCGGGGTCTCAACCCCACAACCCAAAGATGTGCAGGGTAGGCGGACTGGCCAAGCTAAATTGTCCCTAATTTTGGGGGGAAAAAAAGAATTGGGCACTTTAACTTTATAACAGGAAAAAGGTTTTCCAGGGGCACCAACACAAATGGGTTTTACCATTAATTTTAGGAAAATATTATACTGATTGAGACAAAAAAAACTCTTCTTCATAAATTCCATCTCCAGGAAAATATAGTCAAAATTTTCCCAGGATAACTGTAATCCAATTCACCCAGTGGGAATTGTTTGGGAATCAGGTCTCTTAATATCACCTGCTTTGGCCTGGTGACAATTGTCATTTTGTTTCTGGGAAGAGTCCTGGGATCTTTTCTACACTAATGGTGCCAAATAATTGCATGTTGTTCAATGCATAATGTCTTCCGTGAGTCCAAATCGCTTCACAGCCAATGGATGACTTTTGATACCTAGCCAATGTGTTTTTGTAGGTGCTCTAAATGAGGCAGACAATTTGTGCACAAAAAGGTTCTGTAATGATTAATGAGATAAGTGACCAGCTAATCAATTTTGCCGTGTTTGCCGGGGGACGTTTTGGCCATAACATTAGAATTCCCATGGTCTACTTCACCAGTGCCATATAGCATCCATTAAAATGGGCGATTCAATCATCATCCCATCCAAAAGCTGGCATCTCTGATAATACAGCACTCACTCAGCAGGCAGAGAGTGGATGAAGAGAAATAGTTTCCGCTGGCAGGAGCGTGGAAGAAAAAAAAGAAAGACTTAACCAAAAGACACAACCAAAAGACACCAATTTAAGACGATTGGCAAAAAGAAAGAACCGAGGGAAGATGAAGAGAAATTAGATTTTGCAGCTGCGTTGCAATCATCTGAATTCTCCCTCAGTGTACCCGAACAGGCGCCGGAGTGTGGCGACTAGGAGATTTTCACAGTAACTTCATTGCAGTGTAAATGTAAGCCTTGTTGTGACAATAATAAAGATTATTATTATAAAGAAGTGTCGGAGAATGCTCATACATAACATTAACTCCAGCATGGACCAACTGGGCCATTTCTGTGCTGCAAGTTCTATATAATTCTATCTACAATCAGTTTGTTTTTTAAATTCAGAGTACTCGATTTTTTTTCCAATTAAGGGGCAATTTAGCATGGCTGATCCCCCTACCCTGCACATCTTTGGGTTGTGGGGGCAAAATCTAATTTCTCCTGGAGCACCGCCTGGGAAATGAAATGAAATGAAAATCGCTTATTCTCACAATTAGGCTTCAAATGAAGTTACTGTGAAAAGCCCCTGGTCGCCACATTCCGGCGCCTGTTCGGGGAGGCTGGTACGGGAATTGAACCGTGCTGCTGGCCTGCCTTGGTCTGCTTTCAAAGCCAGCGATTTAGCCCTGTGCTAAACCAGTCCCTGGGGTTGCACTTTCAAAAGGGGATTGGATACTTAAAAAGGAAAATAAATTGCAGGATTGTGAGGCAAGAACAGGAGAGTGGGGCTGACCCGTAGCCAGTTCAGAGAGCCAACATATGCACAGTGGGCCAGGTGGCCCCTTACTATGCCTTGTGGTTCAGTTATGCTTCTGAGATTGACTAACTTTGCAAATTCATTACGCTACTGGATTGTGGTCAGCCCCTATGCAATTGTACATCAACTCAACCAAGCCTGCAATGAGGAAGTGTGTGTGAGGGGAGGAGGTTTTAGGATGGAGACTGCAGGCAGAACCTAATTTCTTTTGTAATAAAGAGGACAATTTTATTAAGCACCAGGACAGTTCTTGCTGAGTCACGGCAAGTATTAGTCCTGAGAATTCGGAGAGATGGAAGAGAGCCAAAATTCATCTGTGATCTAAAACAAAAAACAGCCCAGGTTTCATCAAAGCGGCTTAAAAATATTACATTTATTGAGGGTTCTTCAGGTGCAATTAATTGCTGATTTCTGGAACCATTCCAAAATGTGTCAGGAAAGACATTCCACCTGAACAAGATGGGATGATGATTAAATATAGGCTAAGGGCCTTACATTTATACAATTCTCTAAAACATCAAAACATCTCAATTTAATGGATTCATTTTGTGGAAGCGTAGCTGCCTGTTCGTAAGTTTAAAAATAAATAAATTTAGATTTCCCAATTAGTTTTTCCCCAATTAAGGGGCAATTTACTGTGACCAATCCACCAAACGTGCACATCTTTGGGTTGTGGGGGTGGAACCCATGCAAACATGGGAAGAATGTGCAAACTCCACACTGACAGTGACCCAGATCCAGTATCGAACCTGGGACCTCGGCACCGTGAGGCTGCAGTGCTACCCACTGCGCCACTGTGCTGCCCAGTCTGTTCGTAAGTTGATCCTTAGGTATATATTTAATTAAATATGCAATTTTCCCCCTTAGAGATAAATTAGAATAAGGTTCGACACAAAGAGAGTTTGAGCAGTCTCTCCTCACGCCCTCCTGTTCTTTAGCTTCTCCCGCTCTTCAAATATTAAATTGGTTAAAAAAGAAATGAAGTTGGAATGGAGCGTGGCGTAGCTTGTGGTATAAGCAGTCAATGAGGCCTGGGATCTGCCTTTGGGCAGAGCACACATGATGATGGTGATGATGAAAGCTTGTGGCTGGATAAGGTCAGCGAGTCTCGGGGGGGGGGGGGTGAAAAAAGTGGTTCCGTCTCAGCTTAAAATAATTTCTTTTCAGGGGAATAACGATATGCCTTCCCAGCAATGGTGGTGCTGTGGTTAAGTGAGGTAGCAGACCCTGCGAACAGCTGCTGATGTTGAAAAGAATATAACCTTTCACCGGAGTCAGTTATTCACAAAGGTGGAGCCGAACATGATTTACCACCTTCCTGCCAGTTGTAAAGCTTGTGACTGTATACTTTAGATAAGATCATCTCTGCCTATTGGCATTATCCACTTGGTACACTGGACATTAACCCTGTCTGGCCCAAACGTGGTTTAGGATAGAAATGGTTGTTAATGATGCTTTTGTGGAACCCTTTAATACAGTTGCACTAAATTCCTTTTGATAATATTTGAATGAAAGCAAAATCTTGTATGCAAAAAAAACAGGATAATACCTCTGTTGACATAACGGAAATAAATTTAATATGAGCATGTTAACTGATTGTACAGAGGGCAGCACGGTGGCACAGTGGGTAGCACTGCTGCCTCACGGCGCCGAGGTCCCAGGTTCGATCCCGGCTCTGGGTCACTGTCCGTGTGGAGTTTGCACATTCTCCCTGTGTTTGCGTGGGTTTCGCCCCCACAACCCAAAGATGTGCAGGGTAGGTGGATCGGCCATGCTAAATTGCCCCTTAATTGGAAAAAATTGGGTACTCTAAATTTAAAAAACAAACTGATTGTACATGGAATTATATCGAATTTACAGCACAGAAATGGCCCGAGCGCCCGGAGGAAACTCACGCAGACATAGGGAGAACGTCTGGACCTTGCACGGACAGTGACCCAAGCTGAGAATTGAATCCAGGTCCCTGGCGCCGTAGGCAGCAGTGCTAACCACTGTGCCACGTGCGCCCGTTCTCATGTGTTGAAAGAACTAAAGAGAAGGTCTGCCAGCGGAGGGGGAAGAGTGGAGAGCAGGAGAGATTAAATGGCAAATGGTTTGAAGTTCAAGGCCAAAGGGAGATGGAGTGGGGTTCAGTAAAAACAAAAAGGTCTGTCTAGAAGAGGTGTGAATGACTGGATTCTGAAAAGCTGCTGTCAAAGCAAAGGAAAGGAGTGAGAAAGAACGAGAAGAGGCAAGCAAAGCGAAACAAAACAAAATGGGGGCATATGTTGCAATCTAAAACTGTTGACCTCAGTATTGAGTCTGGAAGATTGTGACGTGTCCAGTTGAAGGATGAGGTGCTGCTTCCTCAGCTTTGTTGGGACACTGTAGAAGACTGTCATATCAGAAAGGTGGAGAAATAAAATGCCAGGAGGCTGCAAGCTTGGGGTCATGCTGGCAGACTGAGCAGGGTCACCCATTCTGTGTTTGGTCTCGACACACAGTGAGCAGAAAAATACTAAGTTGAAAGAAGGACAAGTAAATCACTGTTTGACTTTGAAGGAGTGCATCTCAAGGCACCTCCATCCATTTTATTGAATTCGCTCTTTATTCCCCTCTCCCCACTAAAGAATAGCCCGAGTCCCATTGACGGCAATAAGTGACGTTCTGTGCTTTCTACGAACTCTGAGTGCTACGTAAGAAAGCATGCAAATTCTACCAAGTCCAATTAATCATGTTTTGAAAATGTTCAGGAAATATCGTAGCAGGAATTATGTGCCCTTTCACTACTGTTTAAACCACTGAGAACATATTTAGTTCCTCCCTCCCCTTCTCCTCATCTGATCTGAAACCCAGATTCATCTTCCTTTTGCTTAGCTGAATCTCTAGTGTAGAAGGAGATGGCACGCAGCTGTGCAGACACTGTGCATGGTTCAGCATCTCCTCCTTGCTGGTGTCGAGTCAATATAAACTGATTGTTGGTATCTCAAATTGGCCCTTGCTGGCGTGGCACTTTTACAACCGGAAATCATGGCCTGAATTTTTCACCTATCGGGTGCGTGCACTTGGCAGATCCCGAAACAGACGCAAAACGCATTCCTGGCCAAGGTCAACCCCAGGGGGCAATTTCACGCTGGCAGGTCAACTGGTGGCAACCCGACGTGAAGCATGCTCTACGAAAGGTTCAGCGCTGCCAAGCAGGGCGGGAAGAGGGCGGGCACCAATAAAAGGCAGGGTGCGGGCTGCTGCTTCTGATGTGCTCCCTCAGGGGACTGCCTCTGCAGAGTTATGGTTAGCATAAATGCTTCACAGCTCCAGGGTCCCAGGTTCGATTCCCGGCTGGGTCACTGTCTGTGCGGAGTCTGCACGTCCTCCCCGTGTGTGCGTGGGTTCCCTCCGGGTGCTCCGGTTTCCTCCCACAGTCCAAAGATGTGCGGGTTAGGTGGATTGGCCATGCTAAATTGCCCTTAGTGTCCTTAAAAAGTAAGGTTAAGGGGGGGTGTTGGGTAACGGGTATAAGGTGGATATGTGGGTTTGAGTAGGGTGATCATTGCTCGGCACAACATCGAGGGCTGAAGGGCCTGTTCTGTGCTGTACTGTTCTATATTCGATGTTCTAGAGTAGTCTCAAGGAGCAGCTGACCCGAAAGATAAATATCGATGCTAAAACTATTCCATGGGAGGGTGGCTCAGTGGCGCAGTGGTTAGCACTACTGCCTTACAGCGCTGAGGACCGGGGTTCGATCCCAGCCCCCGGTCACTGTCCATGTGGAGTTAGCACATTCTCCCCGTGTCTACATGGGTCTTACCCCCGCAACCCAAAGATGTGCCGGTTAGGTTGATTGCCCTAAATTGCCCCTTAATTAGAAAAATTAAAAAATATATAATTTGGCTGGGCAGCACAATCACACACATATCTCAGTCCCCAAATATATTTGTTAATTTTATTACAACCCTGGCAGATCATCCTGCCCTGGATTCGGGCTGAAGTTAAAACGTAAAGGCCGCCTGGCCAATTGGCCCATCCGCCAAACCTAGAAGCAAACGGGCCACATAAAATTGCGTTCAATTGGCTCCTCAATGAGCTTAATTGCCTGCTTGATTGTCGGCACGTGCGCTTTCGACCCCCAGTTGTGGCCACGATGATGTCGGGGCGCGTGTCTGACACCTTCACGCACCTCTGGGAGGAGTGGACATCTGAACGTGCAATCTAAAATGCTGGCCCGTGTCTCAGATTTCTCTTTGAAATATCTTCCTCAAATGTGCCTTGGGTTAGATATAAATTCATAATCTCACATTCCCAACAAGGGGATATGTTCAAACGGAATTTGGATTGAGCGGAGGACTGCAGCAACACAAAGTTCTTTGAGTGGGGTGTATGTGATCAGCGTACTGACCGTATAATGCTTAGTCTCTGGTGCAATGTATACTACACCTGTGTTGTGTAAAGGTGTGTTGTACAGCAGCTTTAACTGAGATAAATAAGCATTTCACAGAGCATTATCAAGAAAATGTGACATCTAGCCACATAAAGAGATATTAGGAAAGGTTGGTCGAAAATAATGCGAATAATAATCTTTATTCTCACAAGTATCTTACCGTAACACAGCAATGAAGTTACTGTGAAAATCCCCTCGCCGCCACACTCCGGCGCCTGTTCGGGTACACGGAGGGAGAATTCAGAATGCACAATTCATAACAGTACGTCTCTCGGAACTTGTGGGAGGAAACCGGGGCACCCGGAAGAAACCCACGCTGACACAGGGAGAACGTGCAAACTCCACGCAGACAGTGACCCAAGCTGGGAATCGAACGTGGAACCCTGGAGCTGTGAAGCAACAGTGTTAACCACTGTGCTACCATTTAAGATTTTAAGGTACATCTTAAAGGATAAAAAGAGGTGGTGAGGTGTAGAGGAATGTGAGGAGGAAAATGGCAACGTTCAGGGTCTTAACTACAGTATATTAACTACATATTACACAATATTACAGACAAGGTGTAGAATTTTATTATGGTCAGGGCTCCCCATCGCGAGTCTGTCCCACTACCAGCGAGGATGGAGAATTTGACGCTCAGTCAAATCGGCATTCACTGCAGCGGGAATGGAGAGTCCCTTCGCCGTGAAGGAACGGAGAACGTATTGTACGTTTTGGATTTGACACAGTTGCTGGAAGAAGCCTGCAAACATAGGGACATGTGAACAGAATTGACCATTCAGCCCCTCGAGCCTGCCCTGCCATTCCACGAGATCACAGCTGATCTGCCGCCTAACTCCATATACCTGCCTTTGGCCCATATCCCTTAATATCTTGGCTTAACAAAAAATCTATCTACCTCAGATTTAAAATCAACAACTGTTCCAGATTCAACATGTTGTGGGATTCTGCTCCTGAAAGAGCTGTTGCGATAGAATCTCAAAAGGTCTCAAAGAGTCACGTTGGTGCAGATGTGAAATACCTTCAAGTCTCTTTGAATGAAGCCAGGTGGGGCGTCACTGGTCAAAACTAATCTGCTCTACTTTACACAACACCCATTCTTTCATCGTACCTGGCAACACAGAGAGAGCAATTTACAGACTATTGTAGGCTTGTCAACCTTGTAAGAGATCCCTTTCTTTACAAAGAACAAACAAGTAAGTTGGAAAAATGAACGGCTGTCCTTGGACATGAATAATTCACAACAGAACCACTGCGGCATGGAATGCCAGTGGTTTTTTTGTGATGTTATGCTTTGCCGGAATGTTTCCAAATCTAAACTTGATTAAAGAATTGAGAAAAAAATCTCAAAAACCCCAGTCAGTCGGGCCTCGAGTTTGTTTAAACTTTACTATCCCGAGTGAATAATACGTTAAACAAAGTAAATAAGGGGTGACTCCAAAGCATCTCACAGGGAATGCTCAGCCTCTATGTGTCAGCACGGGGCTGGTTTCAGTGTAATCCTAATTGATTGAATATCCTGGCTTGTAGAAAATCACAGCGCACGCAAGTAAACTTTTCAACTAATCACTGAAGACTGGAGATGGATTACATGAACTAATAACTGCTTTACAACCTACACTTTCCCCTCATGTTAAGGCCATAAGACATAGGAGCAGAATTAGGCCACTCGGCTCATTGAGTCTGTTCCGCCAATCAATCCTGGCTGATATTTTTCTCATCCGCATTCCTCTGCCTTCACCCCATAACCCTGATCCCCTTATTAATCAAGAACTATCTACCTCTGTCTTAAAGACACTCAGTGAAATGGCCTCCACAACCTTCTGTGGCAAAGAGTTCCACAGATTCACCAACCTCTGGCTGAAGAAATTCCTCCTCATCTCAGTTTTAAAGGATCGTCCCTTCAGTCTGCGGCTGTGGCCTCGGGTTCTAGTTTTTCCCCGCTAGTGGAAACACCCTCTTCGCATCCACTTCATCTTGTCCTCACAGTATCCTGTAAGTTTCAATAAGATGCCCCCTCATCCTTCTAAACTCCAATGAGTACAGACCCAGAGTCTTCAACCGTTCCTCGTACGACAAGCTCTTCATTCCAGGGATCATTCTTGTTAATCTCCCCTGGATTCTTTCCAAGGCCCGCACGTCCTTCCTTAGATATGGGGCCCAAAACTGCTCACAATACTCCAAATTGGGTCTGACCAGAGCCTTATACGGCCACTCAACATTAACTAATCAACATTATGCAATTTGCCCACACAGACTACATGGGGTTAAAGCTGCCCACCTCCAGTTGATAGGTAACGATTATACAGCTACGCAGAATGAATGGAGTCACGTTCTATCCCTTCTGATTGAGGAACAAGAGACAAAATTCAAAGAATAATCTAATGCAGAGACATTTATATATTGTAGGCATCACATTATATCTTCCTTCATATTAATGAAACAGAGGCACTTACTGAGAGATAAGAGAAGTGAATCTTATTGCATTCTGATAAGTGGCACTAATTTAGTTACAGCGATTAAGCAGAGTCTGTGGGCAGAATGAAATGCCCTCGCCATGGCCGTAGGTGAGGATATCACCATCTTTCCACCTTTGCCCCGATTAATGCTCTATTATGCGCTCCATCCTGCAGCTAGTATTAACCCAGTGGTGGGTGGGGTGGGAGTGGGGCTCACTTTGTGAGGGGCCCCAACAGGCAAACCCATGCGGGGCTGTTTGCAGAATCCTGGGGGTGGGATGGGAGGACAAAGTGAACTGTTCAAAGGCGCTGCCTGAAATCTTTCCTTCGTTTCCTAAATTGCACCAAGTTCCCCCCATCCATGACCCTCAGGCTTGCTGATCAATGACCTATGATCATTCTTACTTCCAGTTACGAGAACTTGAAAATTGCCTTCCTTGTATTCAACCTCCAGCATGGCTTCCGCTGTCCCTATCTTTATAATATCTTTCAGCCGCACAACTCTCCCAGATCTGTGCGCTCCTCCAATTGTATTCTCTTCAGCGTCCTTGGTTTTAATCACTCCACCATTGGCAGCTGTGCCTTCAGCTCTCAATATCCCGAGTTCTGGAATTCCTGACTTCAAACTCTTTCCTCCCATTCTTCCTTTATAATGCTGCTTCAAACTTACCTCTTTGATCAAGCTTTTCGTAATTTGTCTTAATGCCTCCTTACGTGGCTGTGTTAACTTTTCTTTAATAATATTGTTGTTGTTTTCTACTCCTTGTTATGGACAGCTCAGGAGTAAGGCAGTCAGTTTGAGCATTCCTGCAATTACGCAATACATGTAAGTACTAAAACACCCCAAAACATTTGACAGGAGCATTCATTTTTTTTCAAATTTAGAGTACCCAATTATTTTTTTCCAATTAAGGGGCAATTTAGCATGGCCAATCCGGCACAGTTTTTGGGTTGTGGGGGGGGGGGTGAAACCTACGCAAACACGGGGAGAATGTGCAAACTCCACACGGACAGTGATGCAGGGCAGAGCCGGGATCGAACCTGGGACCTCAGCGCTGTGGGCAGCAGTGCCAATCACCGCACCACTGTGCTGCCCTGGAGCATTAATTCTAAACATTTATTCGTTCATATGTGAGCATTTCTGGCTCGGACAGCATTTATTGCTGATCCATAACTGTCGTTGAGAAGGTGGCGCACGAGCCATCTTCTTGAACCACGCAGACCATGTGGTGTAAGTACATCCACGGTGCTGTCAGGAATTTGACCCAGCGAGAGTGAGGGAACGGAGGCGATATATTTCCAAGTTAGGCTGGTGAGTAAGTTGGGACAGAAACGTGCAGGGACTGGTGTTCCCATGCATCTGCTGCCCTTATCCTTCTTCATAGTAGAGGTTGTGGGCTGTATTCCTCCGCCCCACCTGCCGCAAGATCGGCTCGGGCGGGACACGGACCATGTAGAGGTCTATTGACATCGAGCGGGATTTTCTAGTCGCTGGATGTACTTGACCGGAGAATCCCGCCCCGTGTGTTTGGAAGGTGCTGTTGAATTAAGCTATCAGGCCAACTTTAATACTGCACCACATTAGGAGGAGATATCTGGACAGATTGGTCAAAGAGGTAGGTTTTTGATGGAACCATCAATTCACCAGACACGTGTTTTCCGATATGAATATAGGCTTTAATCTACTTACTACAGAGCCAGCCTGTTACCCGTTGATGAACTCTCGGTGAACTGCAGGCTGACTCTGGACAAGGGTATTTATACAGCAGCACAGGGGGGAAGAGTCGTGGGAGGAGCCAAGGGTGGTGCCCTGTACAAGCTCCTGAGCATTCCCAGAGCTACTCCCCCTAGTGGTCGGATAACGCTACTGCGCTTACAACGATACAGTGTGAATTACCATGTTACATTCACCACAGTTTTAATGGGGCTTCTCAAAGGAGGAGTGAGAGGTGCAAGGTGGAGAAGTTTAGGGAGAATCTCTCAGTGCCTAAGGAGCTGAAAGCGTGGTCACCAATGGGGAATGGATTCAAATTGGGGATGTATTTCATTTCATTTCATTTCATATTAGTGATGCTGGCCAGGACTCACAGAGCGAGCAGGAGGATGTCTGTTGTAGGACTTCTATGATTGGGTTTAAGATACAGCGGCATTGCTATGAATGATACTTCATGACCCCTGACCATACCATATCCCACGAGTTTGGTGGTGTCAGAGGTGGTGGTGGTGGTGGTGGCGGGGGGGGGGGGAATTTGGTCCCCCAGCCAGCACAGCTCTAGATTAACACTGACAGAGTGTGACTTCAGCACCGTCTTAGCTGGAGGAGTGGTGCGAGGGACGGACTGGGCTTGCTAATAACTTACTTCAAAAATTATTTAAAATTAAATAAGACTGGGAAAATGGATTGGCGGGGGTGGGGGAGGGGAAGAGGGAGAGGGAGGGGAGGTGGTACTAGCTTGAAACAGCTGTAGGTTGTAATCTACTCTCGATCTTTATAACTGTAATAACTCACTGAGACACAGGGGTGGATGTGACCTGAGTGGGGTTGTGACAGGAGGCAGTGATCAAAACCAGGTTCGATTCTGGAAATCACCCGGCACTAGAGAAATAAAGCCAGGCACTTAAGCCATTTAAGCAATCAGCCAATTATGCATTTCCTTACTTTCAAATAAATATATACTTCAGGCGCGTTACAAGAATAAAACAAGCTTTATAAATTGAGGAAGAGAAATTAAGCATTTTCTCCCTGGTAAATTCCCATTCAGGGTCTGTATAGGTTTCAAAAACACCAGGCTATGAGAGGGAAACTGTGTTCATGTGGGCTGCAGGATGGACCTAACAGGCACAGGGCTCAATCCTCTCATGGATTCTCATGCCTTCCGCTTCGACTTCCTGAGGGTCGGAGCATGGGAATAATGATATTTTCAAGAAGAACAGTGACAATTCACTGAAAGAAGTTTGCAAAGAATCAAACTGGGATAACGCGCGGCGCCCGGGAAGAGGTTATTTTTCGGAAAAACAAGTCACTGAGAATGAATGACAGTGACAGGGTGGCCTGCCTTTTGTCCCTTAAACTTTCAATTTGCCAAGAAGACGCAGCAAGTCCTGTGGTGACTTGGCAGCATTCGCCACTCACAATAATCAAGGACAAAAGAGAAACCAAGGATGAAAAATATACTTCCTACCTGTCAATGTTCATTTCTCTAGTACTCTAACTCTCTCATTATAGCATTCAGCTTCATTTTCAAATTTTGAGCTTCATCCCAAATACCAATTATCACTCACTGAGTAAAGAAGATCTCCGGAATATCTGGTCTAAAAGCATTCTTCACAAATATGATTATGTCCTCTGAACCTGCTTAATTTGAAGTAAAATACATGGTTCACCTTATCTGTACAATGTAATACTTTGCAAGCGTCAGTGAGCTTCCCTCCCTTCTTCCTTCCCTATGGGGCTTAAGCCTGTAATCCATTTATGCCATGTCTTTCTTTCATCATTCATTCCAACTGCAAATCGGTCATATTGCTCTCAGCGCAGCACAGTGACTAGAATTGAACGTCATGCTCCAAATAAGATTTGAGTGATGCGCTGTAAAACCACGGAAAAGTGGTAAATGAAACGTGCTTCCGCTGTGGACGCGGGAGGACATTTTACAAAATGGCCGCTTCCGGTTAAGATGGCTGCCCTTCTAAATCGACAAGCAAGAAACCAAGTGCAGTAACCGACAGTCAGTAAGTAAATATGTCAGCTACTTCCTGCATCTAAAGTTGAGGTCCTGTGAAAATTAAAACAAATTTACAGTAGGAGTCTCATCGGTGGTCATTTTAAAAATCTGCTGTTTGTACTCTTTGACGTTAATGACAGACGAACTGGAGTTAAAATTGATCTTTGCTGACAACACAAAATGGGGATCATTGTGCCGTCTACACCTCGCCTGATTTTCTTTCTCATGGAAAAGCTACACCCCCACCAGTTCCCCTCTGATGACTTAATCAGTCGAAGCACTGCTCAAACAAAAATATTTATTAAGTCAATGGAAGCATAAAGGAAAAAAACAAACATTAAAATGTTTATTGGTGGCGTAGATTTAAAGTCGATGAAGTGCTGAAAGAGGAGGGTTAATTGTAACAACTGGAAAACAAATATAGGCTCCCATATAACTGCTGGAAACTTGATACCCTGTCCATTGGAAGAGTCTCACGTGACCAGCCTAAAGTCACAAAAGCAAATGAACATTTAAAGAGAAATTTTAGCCGAAGACCTCTCAGTCCCACCCTTCCAGGGTGGAATTCTCCGCTCCTCGCCGCTAAGATTGGGAATCCCAATCGGGCGGAGAACACCATGTCGGTCCAAAAACAGGTTCGGCGCCAGGTGGCAGACCGGTCCCCAGTCTCTGGTCCCGCCCCACCGGCATAGCGGGTTTCCTGCCCCGTGGCAGTGGGAAAATATAAACAGCTCATATGCATTCATTTGAATGCAATTAACGGCTGGAAGCTCGAATCTTTACCCCCCAACTCACCCCATTATCCTCCACCCCTCCCAGCTGGGAGTCACGCAGGCCTGAATTTGTTGCAAGTATTTACAAACAGGATCCTGGTGACGTGGCCTTTGAGGGGGAGCAAGAAGGTAAGTACCTTTTTCATTGTATTCAGGCTTGCTGAGGGGTTGCATGGGCAGCACGGTAGCACAGTGGTTAGCACTGTTGCTCCACAGCTCGAGAGTCCCAGGTTCGATTCCCGGCTTGGGCCACTGTCTGTGCGGACTCTAGGCGATCTCCCAGTGTCTGTGTGGGTTCCTTCCGGGTGCTCCGGTTTCCTCCCACAAGTCCCGAAAGACGTGCTGTGAGGTGAATTGTACATTCTGAATTCTCCCTCAGTGTACCTGGACATAAGAACTAGGAGTAGTAATAGGCCATCTGGCCCCTCGAGCCTGCTCCGCCATTCAATGAGATCATGGCTGATCTTTTGTGGACTCAGCTCCACTCTCCGGCCCGAACACCATAACCCTTAATGCCTTTATTCTTCAAAAAACTATCTATCTTTATCTCAAAAACATTTAATGAAGGAGCCTCAACTGCTTCACTGGGTAAGGAATTCCATAGATTCACAACCCTTTGGAGGAAGAAGTTCCTCCTAAGGTCAATCCTAAATCTACTTCCCCTTATTTCGAGGCTATGCCCCCTAGTTCTGCTTTCACCCGCCAGTGGAAACAACCTGCCCGCATCTATCCTATCTATTCCCTTCATAATTTTATATGCTTCTACAAGATCCCCCTGCATCCTTCTAAATTCTAACGAGTACAGTCCCAGTCTACTCAACCTCTCCTCGTAATCCAACCCCTTCAGATCTGGGATTAATCTCGTGAATCTCCTCTGCACACCCTCCAGTGCCAGTACGTCCTTTCTCAGATAAGGAGACCAAAACTGAACACAATACTCCAGGTGTGGCCTCACTAACACCTTATACAATTGCAGCATAATCAAACTAGTTTTAAACTCCATCCCTCTAGCAACGAAGGACAAAACTCCATTTGCCTTCTTAATCACCTGTTGCACCTGTAAGTCAACTTTTTGCGACTCATGCTCTAGCACAACAGGCGCCGGAGTCTGGCGACTGGGGGATTTTCACAGTAACTTCATTGCAGTGTTAATGTAAGCCTACTTGTGACAATAATAAAGATTATTATTATTATGCCTGGAGCCCTGAGAATAGTGGGGACCGACTTGGTGGCAAGGGTATGGACTCAGGGTGTACCCCTTGGGATAGGGGTGCTGTGGTTGACCCACCCATTGCTGTCATAAAAGACTAGCAGATCACGCCCTAGGTGTTACTTACAGGCTCCTGACTGTTTAAGCTGTTGACTACTGCCAGTATCCTGGAAATGCTCTGAGGTCTCCAGATCTTGTAGATATCTTTCTACCCCACCCATCTTGAAACCCTCATATATCCGCGGTGTAATCAAAGGGATTGGCGTGGCCATGCTCCATCACCAGACCAACAGTATAGGGACTCCTCATTCCACTCCTTAGATGCACAGCTCCTCAGCAGAGAAAGCAGGGCGGTAACAGAGCTAACCCAACACAAAAAACACATGCAGCAGTAGCTGCTGGACCCCTCCCTGCACACAGCCCCGCTCAGAGTAACAGCCTCATTACTGACACTATCAGCCAACCCACTCCTAAGTATCAGGTGATTTGTCCAGACCTTCAGGTCAACCGCACCCCAATGGTATCACGCGGTATGAGTGTATGGATACTGGACACGCCCAGGAAACCTGAACCGCTCCATTACAATCTCTGTGTGAACCATAGGCTTCACATCACACTGCAGCCAAGCTCCCAGCAAAGGCAAACCCCCCTCAGTGTCCCCCATCTATAGACCATTCCCCTTACACCAGTCTCTTAGCACAGAGCTACAAGCCTGCACAGTGGGAACCACACATCCAGCTGCCACCACTCTGGCAGGAAGGCACAAGGTTCACTCCACGAGGACACCCACAGTCGACCCCACTGGGAGAACCAGGACAGGGGCCACAAAGTCCATCGCTAACCTTCGGCATCCCATTGGGCACGGACAGTTGGAGAGGATAGAGGCTTTGCACTTCAGGGGCCGGGTGCTAGCCACTGATGGGGACAGGGCCGCAGTGTCAAGTCGAAGATCTAGAAGGGGCAGGGGGGGGGGATGTCGACCAATGGTGGGGTGGGGGAGGGATGGTGAGGGTAGCTGAGCAGTCAGTTCAAGGTGGCCATGTAATTTGGGGGGATTGGATGGTCAAGGGTAGGATCACCTTGCTGACAGTCTCTCTCTTCCCCCCCACAGAATTTGGAACTCAGCCTGCCATGCTAGCCATCTACCTGGCTGCTGCTGCCATTACAGGTGCATGGTGGCGAGATCACCAGAGCAAGCCCAGGGAAGACCCTGCACGACAGGAGCCTGCTCCGGAACAACAGGGGCCAGTCTGTGAGGCTCAAGTGAAGGTCATTTAAGAAGCTACAGGGCAGCACGGTGGCGCAGTGGGTTAGCACTGCAGCCTCACGGCGCCGAGGTCCCAGGTTCGATCCCGGCTCTGGGTCACTGTCTGTGTGGAGTTTGCACATTCTCCCCGTGTCTGCGTGGGTTTCGCCCCCACAACCCAAAAGATGTGCATGTTAGGTGGATTGGCCACGCTAAATTGCCCCTTAATTGGAAAATGAATTGGGTACTCTAAATTAAAAAAAAAAAAAAAAATTTAAGAAGCTACATATATCCCAGCTCTGGTATTCAATGTGATGCTATAATTTGCAATGGACAGAGTATAACATCTGGGATGTGATGTGCCAGCTTTAATCTACTCTCAATGTAACATATTATACATTGCACTCTATCATGTGGTGCACGACACACATGTATAGTATACTATAAACCGTATTTGTGCCATACTATATAAAATGGAGCATTTTACATCATATACATTCATTAAGGATTGTGCATATTATTTAAAGGTAGAACATCCTTCCCAAGTGTAATAAACACCATAGTTAGCAATCCAACATTAATTTTGTTTATTAGAGTGATGATGCGGGCAGAGTTAGTAATTAAACTCAACACTCAGCCATTGGGAGTGTTGGCTGACTATGGCATTATAGTTTGCAACATGCTGTTCAACAGTATAAGGTAATGCAAGAGGATGTGTTAGTGTGTGTGCCTATGTGTGTGCCTGCGTGTGTGCACCTGTGTGCGCACGTCTGTGCATGTGCATGTGTGTGTATGTGTGTGTGTGCCTGTATCTGTGTATGTGACTGTGCTGTGTGTGACTGTGCATATGTGTGTGTGTATCTGTGCCAGTGTGTGTGTGCCTGTGCATGTGCCTGTGTGTGTGTGTCTGTGCGTGTCTGTGTGATTGTGTATGCCTGTGTGATTGTGCCTGTGTGATTGTGCCTGTGCGTGTGCCTGGTATGTGTCTGTATGTGTGTGCCCCTGTGTGTGTGTCTGTGCGATTGTGTCTGCGTGTGCCTAGATGTGTACCTGTGTATGTGTGTCTGTGTGTGCCGGTGTGTGTGCATGTGTCTGTGTATGCCTGTGTTTTTGTTTGCATATATGTATGTGCCTGTGTGTGTGTGCCTGTCTGCATGTGCCTGTGTGGTTGTGTGTGTGTGTGCCTGTGTGTGTGTGTGCCCGTGTGTGTGTGCATGTGCCTGTGTTTTTGTTTGCATATATGTGCCTGTATGATTGTGTGTGTGTGTGCCTGTGAGTGTGTGCCTGTGAGATTGTGTCTCTGTGTGTGCGTGTATGTGTCTGTGTATGCCTGTGTTTGTATATATGTATGTGCCTGTGTGTGTGTGCCTGTCTGTGCGTGTGCCTGTATGATTGTGTGTGTGCCTATGTGTATCTGTGCGTATGCCCGTGTGTGTGTGCGCCTGTGTGTACTTACATGTATTACTGCCTAATAAGGAGAAAAGAGTGTTTGCACCAAGGTCTGGGTGGCCTTGGTGACCCCATTGATACTGGGTGGCTGCACAGAGGCTTTGGCTGTTATGGAAATGCTTTCAAAGGGCCTGTTGTCTCCATGGGAGACCAAAGCATGTTGGACGAGCAGTGGGGTCTACGCTGAGAGAGCTCCTGTGGTTGGGCGTTTCCTTCCACCAGTCCTCTTGCCACGGGTACTCTGCTGTTACTCCTCGATGTGGTGGGTTCAACCATATGGGCTAGTATGAGGGAAGACCGGTGGGTGGAAGAGGCCATTGAATAAAGGCAAGCTTGGATGGGAGTAGATCTTCTCCAATAGCTTGCTTGGTACAATTACTCTCCTGATGTGGGTGGGCAATGTTGTTCAGGACTGGAAGCCAGGGGAGGTGAGTTGGTTGAAGAGTACCTTTGATGATGTGCATTGTTGAGCTGAGTTGCTATATGGGGGCGCAGTATTGTACAGAGTACATGATGGGGAGAGCAGAGGTCCTTATGGTCTTGGCCTGTGATCCCCTTGAGACCAGTTTAGAGAGGAGGTTGTTGCAGGTTGTAATTTCTTTCTACAGTCTTGAGATGTTGTCTGTACTTGAGTGGTCTGTTCAGAATGATGCCGAGATAAACAAGGCTCGAGTGCCTGGTTAATTTCTCAATGATAAAACAGCAAGAAGGGGCCAGTCATTACTTTCTCATTAACTCGAGCTAAGGTTGAAACTGACACAGGTATGGCAAAATTCTGATTACACACACCTTGGAACTCATTATTGGTATGTCAAACAGAGAATGTGGTGTTTGTTTCACATAATTTAATAACATAATACAGAACAGATGTCAAGTGGTGTTTCCAATTACAATGACAGCTAGTTGCAGCAGCAACATGTGGAATTTTTGCGTGGGACACAATTACAACCAACGATCAATATTATGAGTATATTTATCAGGGATTTTGTAATGTGGTGACAGTCAATGACAACTCTGACACTAATACCACTCTTACAAGTTTCGGTCAGACTGTGCATTTTGACCAATGAAGATTTAGTAACTCAGTTGGACAATGAGGGAGCCAGATGTGTCCAAGGGACAGGCATGATTAAAAAAAAACAATATGGGTTGAGTGCTGATAATCTACTGGTAGACATCACTTGTTAACCATGTGTATGGATCATGTGTGAATTATGTGGGAAAACATTTTAAATGGCATTGCTGCACATCAACATTTTGTGCACTCTGATTCCTTGCATCCCATGTAGAAAATACAATATGCGCGTCACGACAGCACAGTGGTTAGCACTGCTGCCTCACAGCTCCAGGGACCTGGGTTTGATTCCGGCCTCGGGTGACTGTCTGTGTGAAGCCTGCACTTCGTCCCCATGCCTGCATGGTTTTCCTCCGGGTGCTCCAGTTTCCTCCCACAGTCGAAAGGTTAGGTGGATTGGCCGAGCTAAATTGCCCCTTGGGTGTCCAAATCGTTAGGTGGGGTTACTGGGTTCTGGGGACATGGGCTTAAGTAGGATGCTCTTTCCAAGGGCCGGTGCAGATTCGATGGGCCGAATGGCCTCCTTCTGCACTCTTGATTATATGATAGTCGAGGTGGAATCTTGTTTTCATCATTTGAGATTTCACAATATTGCACTGACCCTGCACACAAGAGGGAGCTATTCTGAGTCTTTGTGTGTGACAAGGTAACTCACTCTCACCAGCGTACATCAACGAGTCCCGAGTGGTACCCAGACTATTTGCCATCACACTGGGGTGGGCGAGGTCTGGGCTTGGAGACTCTGCTCTCTAATCCACATGGCCCACGGTATCAAATCAATCAATTAATGGGCGGCACGGTAGCACTGGTTAGCACTGTTGCTTCACAGCGCCAGCGTCCCAGGTTCGATTCCCAGCTTGGGTTACTGTCTGTGCAGAATCTGTATGTTCTCTCCGTGTGGGTTTCCTCCGGGCGCTCCGGTTTCCTCCCACAAGTCCTGAAAGACGTGCTTGTTAGGTGAATTGGGCATTCTGAATTCTCCCTCTGTGAACCCGAAAAGGCGCCGGAGTGTGGCGACTAGGGGATTTTCACAATAACTTCATTGCACTGTTAATGTAATCCTCTTGTGACAATAATAAAGATTATTATAATCATTGGCTGTTCTTATTCTCTACATGCAGAAAATAGAATTATTTTCTGATGTGTAAAATAACAGTTGCTCGGAGCTACTTTGCTACAAGTCACCTTCAGTTTTACAAGAAATTAAATCCAACAGCTGTGCACTCATTCTCACCAATAGTGCGCACTAACTATAACCATGGCAACTCTTCCGATAACTGGCCATAGGCTTTTTGGGTGTCAATGCTACTAAAAAAAGATGCCTTTCTTAGTAAAATGATAGTGCTTCTTAAATGATATAACCTTGATAATCCATCATTAGTTTTACACGTTGTACAATTCATCTGGACATACTTTTAATATATTTTTTAAACTTGTTTTATTCTTTCGTGGGACCATGGATCTTGCAGGCCAGACCAGCATTTTTAATGGCCGTCCCCAACACAATACATTGAGATTCTAACTGACCTATTTATTTGCTCACTTTATTATTTCACAATGTAATATTATTTCACAATTGAGGGCAGCACGGTAGCACAAGTGGATAGCACTGTGGCTTCACAGCGCCAGGATCCCAAGTTCGATTCCCCACTGGGTCACTGTCTGTGCGGAGTCTGCACGTTCTCCCCGTGCCTGCGTGGGTTTCCTCCGGGTGCTCCGGTTTCCTCCCACAGTCCAAAGACATGCAGGTTAGGTTGATTGGCCATGATAAATTGCTCTTAGTGACCAAACAAAAAGGTCAGGAGGGGTTATTGAAGTTACGGGGTTAGGGTGGAAGTGAGGGCTTAAGGGGGTTGGTGCAGGCTTAATGGGCCGAATGGCCTCCTTCTGTACTGTATATTTTATGTTTGTAAGTCAACACTGGCACTCTCCCTTTAATTCGCTGCTGCAAGTTTACAGAAATTCCTACATCCTTCGATCTAAATCCAACCCAACACTCTTTCCTCCTTATTAGGCAGTAATACATGCAAGTACACACATGCACACGCACAGGCACACACACAAACACATCCTCTTGCATTACCATATTCTGTTGAACAGCATGCCGCAAACTATAATAGTCAGCCAACACTCCCGATGGCGGAGTGCTGAATTTAATTCCTAACTCTGGCTGCATCATACCTCGAATAAACAGAATTTGTGTGGGATTGCTAACGGTGTTTGTTGCACTTGTGAAGGAGGTACTACTTTTAAACAAAATGCACAAATCGTAAGGCATTATGTATATGGTGTAAAATATCCCCTGTTATATAATGTGTCTGAAAAATGGTTTATAGTATACTATGCATACTGTGCCGTGCACCACATTATAGAGTGCAATGTATAATATGTTATATCGAGAGTAGATTAAAGCTGGCACATCCCAGATGTTATACTCTATCCATTGCAAATTATAGCATCACATTTATTACCAGTGCTGGGATATATGCAGCTTCTTAAATGACCTTCCCACAGACAACTGAAGGATCAAATCTGCAGCCTGGTTTGTAACTGATCCAAGCAATTCATGTTTGAGAATGTAGGGTGATTATATCTTGAGGCTTTAAAGGGACTCGCATGTTTATTTTAGAAGCAGTATGCGACATTATGTTTTACACAGTATAGTGTTCCCTTTTCAGAAAACAAGCACACCCTCAGTGAGCTGTGCAATGGGAGATTCACGGGCAATGTACACTATACAATATAGCTGCTAAGGAGTTGTTGTTGGACTCCATGCTGCTTGCTCACTGACACAGCACACATGGAATCATTGAGTGAGTATGCTGCATGAAATCATGGTTTCACAATCATGGATGAGATTTGCAATGGATGGTGAATCATGAGCTTTATGCTCGTGAATTCCTGATCCACGCCAGATGTTGAGGTTGTCAGCCAGGGGAAGGTTGGAAAACCAACCTTCGGTTCGCTCTTCTGATAATCGTGCCCGTTGATGGAGGAGGTGAGATTGCGAGCTCATTCGTCTTTGCGCTGGAACTGAGGTTAGTCATTCCGACTACCAGGCTTACTGCGTCAAATATCGAAGATTACGCTTGGATCAAAAAAACTAAAGTATTAAATCTGTCAGCAGACCATTGCTCCATTGTTACTTAACACTCCAAGAGGCTGAGGGTTAGCTCATCGGGGGGGGGGGGGGGGGGGGGGGGGGGGGGAGAACGGCATGGTGGCACAATGGTTAGCACTGCTGCCTCACCGTGCCAGGGACCCAGGTTCGATTCTGACCTCAGATGACTGTCTGGGTGGTGTTTGCACATTCTCCCGTGTCTATGTGGGTTTCCTCCGGGTGCTCTGGTTTCCCCCCACAGTCCATAGATGTGCCGGTTAAGTGGATTGGCCATGCTAAATTGCCCCTTAGTTTCCAAAGGTTAGTTGGGACTACAGGGATAGGGTGGGGCCGAGGTAGGGAGGTCTTTCGAAATATTGGTGCAGACGTGATGGACCAAATGGCCTCCTTCTGCACTGTAGGGATTCTATGATTCTGAGCTGAAACATTGCACTGAATTTTATACTGGGTACAGGATCCCTGCCCCTGTGGTTAAGTCAACGAGCCCTCTTTCGCTCATCACTTGGCTTGAGGAGCGATTTCCATCCACATGCATTTAATAATAATAATCTTTATTAGTTTTACAAGTAAGCTTACATTAATTCTGCAATGACGTTTGGTTGACACATACTGCTACCACTGCGCATCGGTGGTGGAGGGACTGAACGCTGAAGATGGTGGATGGGTTGCAAATCAAGCGGGCTGCTTTGTCCTGGATGGCATCTGGTGTTGAGTTTCTGGAGTGTTGTTGAAGCTGCACTCATCCAGGCAAGTGGGGAGCATTTCATCACTTATAGATGGTGGACAGGTTTTGGGAAATCAGAAGATGATTTACTCACGACAGAACTCCCAGCCTCAGCCCTGTTCTTATAGACACTGTGGGCGTGATTCTCCGCTGCCCACGCCGGTTGGGAGAATAGCGGGAGGGCCTCCAGACATTTTTTGCGCCCTCCCGCTATTCTCTCCCCCCCCCCACGCTCGACCCACGTCACGAATCGCCGCTCGCCGTTTTTTACGACGAGCGGCGATTCTCCGCGGCTGATGGGCCGAGCGGCCGGGCCTTTAGGCCTGTTTTTTCACGGCAGCAAACACACCTGCTTGCTGCCGTCGTAAAAACGGGCGCTGGATGCCGGTTTGGGGCAGGAGCACCACCGTTGTGCTCGGGAGGGGACAGGCCCGCGATCGGTGCCCACCGATCGTCGGACGCACTATTTCCCCTCCGCCGCCCGCCAAGATCAAGCCGCCACATCTTGTCGGGCGGTGGTGGAGAAATGCGGAACCGCGCATGCGCGGGTTCCGTCAATGGCGTGATGACATCACCCGCGCCTGCGCAGGTTGGAGCCGGCTCCAACCTGCGCATGCGCGGCTGACGTCATACCGACGCCAGCCGCGCGTCACCTTGGTGCGCGGCCATAACGACGGTCGTTAAGGCCGTGATTACCGGGGTCCCGCTCCTAGCCCCGATGGGGGGGGGGGGAGAACCAGGTCCCGGGAACGGGCATGAAGGCTGCCGTGAAACACGGCCAGTTTCACGGCAGCCTTTACGACTCTCCGCATTTGCGGAGAATCTCGCCCAGTATTTCTATGGCTGGTCCGGTTCAGTTTTTTGTCAATGGTAACCTCCAGGATGTTGATATGGGGATTCAGCATTGGTAATGCCTTTGAATGTGAAGGGGAGACGGATTCTCTCTTGTTAGAGATGGTCATTGCCTGGCACTTATGTGGTGTGAATGTTACTTGCCACTTGTCAGCCCCAAGCCTAACTATTGTCCAGGTCTTGCTGCATTTGGACATGGACTGCTTCGGCATCGGAGGAGTCAAAAATATTTTATTTGAATTAATTGTATAAGATGCGGGCGTTGCTAGTTAGACCAGCATTCCATGTTAGCCTTCAGAAGGTGGTGATGAGTTGCCTTCTTGAACCGCTGCAGTCCCCGAGGTTTGGGTACACTCACAGTTGCTGTTAGGGAGAGAGTTCCAGGATTTTGACCTAATAAATGGTGCTGAAAATTGTGCAATCATGAGTAGACATCCCTACTTCTGACCTTATGATGGAGGGAAGGTCATTGATGAAGCAGCTGAAGATGGTTGGGCAGAGGACACCCCCGTGAAGAATTCTAGTAGTGATGTCCTGGAAGTGGAAGGGCTGGCCGCCAACCAACACAACCATCTTCCTTTATGCTGGATCTGGCTCCAACCAATCTCACGCGCAGTGCACTATAATATTGTACACGGTGTCAGCCACAGTTTGGTTGATAGCATGCTTGGATTGTAGTCATGATTGTAGCAGGTTTACATCCTGCTGCAGAAGCATGGCCACATATCCTTGGCTGACAGTCCAGTGCAGTATTGAGGGTGTGCTGCTCTGTGACGGGTAATGTTAACCAAAGCCTCTTCTTGGTTTCCTCTGAAAGATCCACAACACCATTTTGAAGATGTACAGGATTTCTCCCTAGTGTCTCTTAGACAATATTTATCCTTGATGGAACCATCAATTCTACGGACACGTGCTTGTAGGATTAGAATAGCGGTTTTAATATACTTACAACAGAGCCAGCCTGTTAGCCGTTGAACTTTCGGTGACCTGGCTGGCTGACTCTGTGGCACGGATCTTTATACAGCAGATCCAGGGGGAGTAGTTCTGGGCGGAGCCAAGGGGGGAGCCCAGTACAAACTCTCGTGAACTCCCAGAGCTACTCCCCCTGGTGGTCAGGTAGTGCAACTGCACTTACAATATTGATACATGTATATACTTGGAACAGAGTGACATTGGTAACTATAATGCCGTGTGAATCTCATTCACCACAATCCTTCAACCAAAATCATTAAAGCAGATTATCTGTTCATTATCACAGTGATTGTTGCACAATGCTGCGTATAAACCGCCAACCACGTTTCCTACAATAACAATCACTCAAGTTCAAAAGCACTTTGTTGGATTGTAAAGTGCTTTGTGACGTCCTGAGCTTGTGAAAAGTGCGATATAAAGGAATGTATTTTTTTATTCCTCCTGTTATCTTTGTGCTTGACCTTTCCACAGACCCGGTCTGAAAGATGTCCCAGCAGAGCCGAATTAGTTGGCAACAGGAGGAGTATTTTTCTTTTAAAAAAAAACATGAGTTGGAATTTGTTCTGGTGCCGCACAGTTGTGCCAGGTTTCCCCTCTGCCTCCCTCCAAGCTGATCACAGAAAGCGTGGCAGAAGCTGTTGAAATATGTCCAGTGATACCTGCCAATCCCGTCAGTCAGGAGTTCACAATGGGTCACGACAGGGAGCAAATGGGAATTGAACCATTTTTTTTTTACTTGTCCAGGTGAAAGCCAGAGAAGTATGAAAAGCTGACATAACAATCCGATTGCGTGACTCTGGCCCTGGGATAGGATTACTTTCCATTGCCCCGGAATTCTGCAGCACTGGCTTCCTATGGCCAAAAACTAGCGGGGCGAGCTTGAATTTCCAAAAACCTGAAAACTGAGGGCCCAGCTCAGTGCTTGTGTGTGCGACCTGTGTACATATGTGTGCGTGCAATTTTTTTGTGTGTAATTTTTTAACTTTATTCGTTTATTGCCCATCTCCGAGGACACCACATTGCTGTGGGTCTGGAGTCACGTGTAGGCCAGACCAGGTAAGGATGACAAATTTCCTTTCCCTAAAGGACATTCGCCAGCCAGATGGGTTTTTAATGACAATTGACAACGGTTTCATAGTCACCGTTAGACCTTTAATTCCAGATTTGTTTATTTTTATCGAATTCAAATTTCACCATCTGCCATGGCAAGATTCGAACCTAGGTCCCCAGAGGATGACTCTGGGTCTCGTGATTACTAGTCCAGCGACAGTACCAATATGCCACTGTCTGTACATGTGCATATGTATGTTTGTATGTATGTGTATAGGTATGTGTGCGTATGTGTATAGGTATTAGGGACCTTCAAGCGGCTATTGGATAGGTACATGGATTATGGTAGAATGACGGGGTGTAGATTAATTTGTTCTTAATCTAGGACAAAAGTTCGGCACAACATCGTGGGCCGAAGGCCTGTTCTGTGCTGTCTTTTTCTGTGTTCCATGTTCTAGAAGCGTACATGTGTGTGTACGTGTGTGTATATGTGAGTATGTATGTGTGTATATGTGAGTATGTGTGTGTATTTGTATATGAGTGTGTATGCGGAAATGTGTGAGTATCTCTATGTATGTGTGTATATTTGGCTGGTTTAGCTCACTGGGCTAAATCGTTGGCTTTTAAAGCAGACCAAGCAGACCAGCAGCACGGTTCGATTCCCGTACAGCCTCCCCGGACAGGCGCCGGAATGTGGCGACTAGGGGCTTTTCACAGTAACTTCATTGAAGCCTACTCGTGACAATAAGCGATTTTCATTTTTCATATTTATGTGTGAGTATGTGTGTGTATTTGTATACGAGTGTGTATGCGGAAATGTGTATCTCTATGTATATGTGTATATTTATGTGTGTGTCTGGACAGCCTATAAGCTTGGCATGTTGGCACCATAAACTCACATAATCCCACACAGATCTTGGCAAACTCTTCAATAATGTGTCCAAGGTAAGTCTCTGTTTCTGCTTTCTCGACAGTTCATTCATATTTCATGACAGTTCTTAGCATTAACTGTGTCGAGAGTTAAAACAAATCTGCAAACGTTGTCGTGTTCGGCCTTTGAGTCGCAGCTGACCAGGACATCAGCTAGGATTCTGCAAATGGATTAACATTTCCTGAGTTCCCGTTAATAAGTTCCCTGAGAATCTGAAAGCCCAATTAGCAATCGGGGAGGGGAGCCTCTTACACAAATTGAACAGGATATGTCTTTGAGCACTAAAAATGTTTTCGAGAATCTCTGCTTCCCCCACATTATCTTTATTTAATTATCCTCCAGTTCTGGGTGAGTACAACCATCAACATACCTCAAACCACGGCGGCATGGGAGCACAGTGGTTAGCATTGTTGCTTCACAGTGCCAGGTCCCAGGTTCAATTCCCGCCTTGGGTCACTGTCTGTGTGGAGTCTGCACGCTCTCCCTGTGTCTGCGTGGGTTTCCTCCGGGCGCTCCGGTTTCCTCCCACAAGTCCCGAAAGACGTGCTTGTTAGGGTAATTGGACATTCTGAATTCTCCCTCAGTGTACACGAACAGGCGTCGGAGGGTGGCGCGGAGGGGATTTTCAGAGTAACTTCATTGCTGTGTTAATATAAGCCTACTTGTGACAATAATAAAAACATTTTTTTTTAACTCTCGGAATGAATACTGAATGTTCTGTGAGGAGATAACTGAAAAGAGGCTAACCTGTTATGAATGTTTACACGGGCAGCATGGTGGCGCAGTGGGTAGCACTGCTGTCTCACGGCACCGAGGTCCCAGGTTCGATCCCGGCTCTGGGTCACTGTCGGTGTGGATTTTGCACATTCTCCCCGTGTTTGCGTGGGTTTCACCCCCACAAGCCAAAAATCTGTAGGTTAGGTGGATTGGCCACACTAAATTGTCCCTTAATTGGAAAAAAATTAATTGGGTACTCCCAATTTGTTTTTAAAAAATTAATACTTACTCAGAGTTCCCCCAAACTCTGGCCTCTTGCGCACCCCTCACTTTCTCTGTCCCACAATTCGGTCTTTATGCCGTAGGTTTTGGAACTGTCCCCAAAATCCCTTCACCTCTTCACTTCCTTTAGTTTAAGGCTACATCTTTGGCCAAGCCTTTTGATGCACCTGTCCTCGTGTCTCCATCTCTGGCTCACTGTCACTTTCTGTTTGATTTTGCCCCTGTGTTAGAAGGTGCGCTATGAATGCAAATTGTTGTTAGACCATACGACCATGATGATAAGTAGGCCATTCGACCCATCGAATCTGCTCCGCCCCCATTCAATGAGATCATCACTGATCTGATTTGATAATTCTTGTTGTGTCAGAAAGGCTGATGTTCCCAATTGTTACAGCAGGCCAAGAGCCTGGTTTTGGCCATGTTACTGTTACTGGCAGTGTAGTGTTGGAACTGACACCAATAAAGATGTAGAATCATGATGGTATGATGGTTCCCCACTTTCCCCTCCCCCTCCCTCGGGATTGTTCAGTTGCGATGTTCTAGTTGTATCAATAGAAAGGTCTGTTTGGATATAGCGGAGGAAACGCTAAAGTAAGTAAACAATGCCCTCGTGTTTTAGAAAATCCATCTGTAATACGTCAAGGTGATTAGATATGTCATGTACCCCTTGTTTGGGCACATCATCATTTGGTGACACACAATCATGCCAGCAGCCACACACCTTTATTAATAGATGGAGCATCATAAGCTCCCCATACCCACAGATCAGCTATTCACCTTGACTTGACATGAGAAAGGTTTCATGAGGACTACAATGAATGAAACTCTGTGTATCTAGCTTCAAATAGGTGGCGTATGTCTCAAAAGCTTCCCAATGTACTAGCGCCCCTGAGCCGTGAGACGTGGGTTCCATTTTGTGTGAAAATCCACTGAAAATAAAGCAACTCTACCCCCACTTAAGGGGGTTAAATCTGAACTCCAACTCATCGAGCTACTACAGACTCCGTGTCTCCAGTTGGTGAAACAAAAGTAACATGCAAACCCTTGAGACTATACTGAGAGGATTATTTGATTATTTGCTGCATAATATTTACTGTAAATTATTTATTCATCATAACAAAATTGCCCATTGGGGCAACACATCGATGATCTCGCCTGTGCAGTCAAATCTTCACAATGTTAGATCCTCCTTTTATATACAAGGCAAAATATTTATTTAATTATTTTACCTGGTGTAACGTATTGAAAATTGCATTGTGCATTTTGTCCACTTTAGGCTACCATATACACATGTACCAGCAGAGGGAGTCAGCTAGGAAGAGCTAATAAAGGATCCATGTTGAACAGCGAGTGCAGTTCTTATTCTAAATGTCTCTGCCTGAACATAGAATTGTTTCTATCTCAGAAGAACTCCACACATAACAGCTCTCCATAGCTCAGAGATGTAATTACACTAAAACCCCAGCTCAATGTTATGTCCTTGGTGTTGGCAAAGAAGGAAAGGAAATCAGGCAAAGTTCCCACCCTTGATTGCTTTCCAGTCACCCATTACCGGAAAGTTTTGTATGTTGTATGTAGCTGTTGGGCGGCACCGTGGCTCAGTGGTTAGCACTGATGCTTCACGGTGCCAAGGACCTGGGTTTGATTCCGACCGTGAGGAGTTTGCACCTTCTCCCCGTGTCTGCATGGGTCTCAACCCGACAGCCCAAAAAGATGTGCAGGCTTGGTGGATTGGCCACGCTACACTTGCCCCTTAATTGAAAAAAAAAAGAATTGGGTGTGTGCATGTAGCTGTCAGGTGAGGACGGCCCTGGGCCTAGCTGTGATGCTGCTTCTGTCATTGAACAGATGGTCCATAGTCACTATTCAGGTTCACAAGTCAAAACTGGCCCCTTGCATCATCAGTGCATTTCGAACTCCACCCCAGCAAGAGATCATTCCTTGATGGGTTGAACAGAGAAGAGAGTGTACAGTGTTGGAATTTATTGGGCTCACTTCCCAACCTTACAGCAATGCCAAAACCAGTGTATCCCATCTACAAGATGGCACTGCAGCTACTTGCCAAGGTTCTTTCGACAGCACCTTCCAAACCCTCTACAACCTAGAAGGACAAGAACAGAAACATCGGCACATCACCACCTGCAAGCTCCCTTCCACGCAACTCACCATCCTGACTTGGAATTACATCGCCGTTCATTCAATGTCACTGGGTCAAAATTCCTCCCTAACAGCACAATAGATGTACCCACACCACATGGTTAGATGTGGTTCAGGAAGGCAGCTCACTGCCATCTACTCAAGGACAATTAGGTCTGGGCAACAAAAACTGGTCTTGTCAGCAACTTTCACATCCCAAGATGGATTCCGAAATAGCTATGCCACTTGATCCCCAACCCCATCACCCCCAGTCCTCTCAAATCTCCCATCAGTCCTTTCGGAGTTCAAAATGCTAATCCTCACCAGCAATTCTCTTTGTTGCCTCTGGGTTGTATATTTTATATCTTGGATCTATGCGGAGGTGACACACCAGCTGTGTGTGTGCTGGAATTTATTTATAAGAGTTTTATACAATGCTTTAAAATGTCTACTCCCTGTTTCAGCTCTGGCTTCCAGCTCTCTCTACAGCTTCATTTACTTTTCTCAGAGTCGACACACAGGCTTAACCAATCAAGCACAGTGGTTATCAATAGTAAACAGACTCATAATCAACACAATAGAACATTACATTTCCATCTGAGTGGGGTGCTCAAAGCTTTGTCCGTGCATGCATCTTCTGCCTCTACTTGCCCATTCCTACCTCACCATCGGTGATTCCCCATTCATCAGTTCCTTTCTAATCTTCTGGAGCTCTCTTCCTAGCTTCTTCTGCCTCTGTCACCTCCCTTACTGAACAAAGAACAGAGATCAATACAGCACAGGAACTGGCCCTTCAGCCCACGGACTTTAAACCTCTGCCCCCTGGTGACTGACCCCTCCACCCTGGGTAAGAGTGCCTGCCATCCACTCAATCCATGCCCCTCATAATCTTGTAGACCTCTATCAGGTCACTCCTCAACCTCCGTCTTTCTAATGAAAACAGTCCGAGTCTATTCAACCTCTCCTCATAGTCAACACTTCCAGACCATGCAATATCCTGGTAAACCTCCTCTGCGCCCTCTCCAAAGCCTCCATATCCTTCTGGTAGTGTGGCGACCAGAATTGTGCACAATATTTCAAGGGCAGCCTTACCAAGGTTCTGCACAACTGTAGCATGACTTGCCAGTTTTTATACTCAATGCCCCGTCCAATACTGCTTTGAAAACGCTGAAGGTCTTTCACTTCACCCATACCTTTTTTCCCCTCCCCATATCTTCGCTTTCAGGACCACCTTAAAAGAGGAGAGTGAAGTGGAAAGAAGGACTGGTTCAAGGCGGGAACTCCACACTTTGTGGCCTGGGCATCTGCAGGCATGATTGCCAATGATGAAGCAATATGAGGTCAGAGTTTGAAGAGCTCAGAGATCCTGGTGTGTTATAATCTGAAGGAGGTTATAGAGAGAGGGCGGGGCAAGAGCATGGAGGGATTTGAACTGAATAATACATATTTTAAATTGAATGCAGATGATGAAGTGCCAAGAGTTCTTCCAACATCTGTCCTTTCACAAAGAGACAAACCCTCCTTAATCAGAGAATTTGTTCTCAGAATTTCACAGTAAATCATGTCTGTTCCATTTGTAAATCGGGGGCACGATTCAATAACCCTTTTGCACCCGGCGAGGATCCGGGTGCAACGGGTGAATCATGTGAGGACCCCAAACCGGGCTCGACACCGGGCCGATCATCAATCAACCGACTCGTCTGCCCGGTGAAATCTGGATCTCGCCCTCACTGGGTGACATCCAGAGCTGCATATTTAAATTAGTCTGATGGCTAATACCCAGAGGCTGGATTCAACGGTGCCCGGGACTCAATGGACGTGCCTGCAGGACCTTGCCAGGGCACCGCTTAGTACTTGTTCAAGCAGGCGTGAAGCAGGTATAACAGCAATTCAGGGGGCTTCACAGAGCAATGTGGCCCCCTGGGCAGTTGATTTTATTAGGGTACTCCTACCCATTCGCTATTGCAGTGTAAGCTGACTTCCCATTTAAGAAATATCGAGTTAAGTCCAATCTAACCAACATGACTGCAGCCATTTCCATGACAGAAACATGTGAAACAACAACACAAGAACACTGGCTGGCAATGTGGCAGGAAATTGAATGTTGGTACACATAGAATCCCTACAGTGTGGAGGAGGCCATTCGGCCCATCGAGTCTGTGCCCACCCTCTGAAAGAGCACCCTCTCCAGGCGCACTCCCCTGCCCTATCCCCATAACCTCACCAAACCTTTGGACACTAATGGGCAATTTATCATGGCCAATCCACCTAACCTAGATATCTTTGGACATGTAAAATACTGAGGGGACAAGAACACCAGAAATAGCATCAGGGGTGGACCACTCAACTCCACTTTCTCGCCCTGCTTCCCATATCCCTTAATTCCCTGAGACAAAAAAACACCATCCTGGCTTAAATATATTCAACGATGGAGCATCCACAGCCCTCCGGAGTGGAGAATTCCAAAGATTCACAACCCTTTGAGAGAAGAAATGTCTCCTCATCTCAGTCCTCGATAGGGTAGATATGGGAAGGATGTTCTCCCTTGTGCGGGACGAGACACCAGTTTAGTGTGGTTCCTCTGTTTTAGACGACTGGAATCTGCATAGAGGTACATAGTTTAGGGAATTAGGGAGCACAGTTTAAGAATGAGGTCTCCCTTTTAAGATGGACGTGAGGGGAATTTGCAACTCTCAGAGATTTGTTGGACTCTAGAATCCTATTTGCCAGAGAGCAGTGGAGGCTGGGTCATTGAATATATTCAAGGCTGAGTTAGACAGATTTTTGATAGGCAAGAGTGTCAAGGTTTAAGGGGGGAGGGGCGGTAGACAGGAAAGTTGGGGTTGCAGCCACAACTCCTGCTCCTAAGTCCCATGTTGCTGTTTCTAGTCCTGTTCTTGCGGACAATATTACAGTAGTCCCCTTTATAACGCGGGTGTTGGGGTCCAAGACAGCCACCACGTTGCAATCAGAGCCGCGGATATCCACAATGGGGGTTTTTAAGTTTATTTAAAAATCTATGCATGCGCTTCCCATTGTGAGTCTACGGGGGGCGGGGAGAGAGTCCTGCGGCGTAGACTCACAATGGGAAGCGCATGCATAGATTTTTTAATAAATTTAAAACCCCCATCGTGGATCTAATTAAAAACAACCCACAGAAACTTACCAGAACTTACAAGGTCTTGCTGTCTGCACCCCATCTGCCGCACGCGCTTGCACCCTGCGCTGCATGTCAGTTTCAAAGGCAAGGCTGGGATTCAGTTTTAGGGTTCACAGTTTAAGTTATTTTGGTTGCTAGTTTCAATTTTGCAGAATGTGCAGACGGAATCACCCTTACTGTTTCTCATTATAATTACAGTCAACGTTGCTGCTGATATCTGAGTCAATGCTCACTTTTCCATCTTGGAATAATAGCAGGGAAGTTTCTGTGGAGGAATGACCTGCCAGACTGCCACCAGTTAGAGGGTCTCGAGTGCCACCTTAAACAGGGCCTGACTTTCCACAACCGAATTGCAACAGGAAGTGTAGAAGATTTTAGTTTAGACGGGCAGCATGGTCGGCGCAGGCTTGGAGGGCCTGTTCTTGTGCTGTACTTTCTTTGTTCTTTGTTGGATCCTAAATGCCGGCATGGATTCGTTGGGCCCAATGGCCTGCTGCTGAGCTGTACTTTCTATGCAACTCCAGTAAAGTCGCCATAATCCCAGATGACCATAGGCTGCTTTCCCCTTTGAGGAGGGAGAGCTGACTGGGGATGATTTAACCTGAAGATCACCTCACCTCAGGCGAGGGGCAAGGTTGAGAAGGCGGGGCCTTCTTGAATAACCTATGTACCTCTATGCAGATTCCAGTCGTCTAAAACAGAGGAACCACACTAAACTGGTGTCTCGTCAGGAGCCTCCTACCTGGTTCTGATTATCACTTGGAGATGCAGTTTTCATAGAATCCCTAGAGTGCAGAAGGAGGCCATTTGGCCCATCGACCCTCCAAAAGAGCACCCTACTGAGGGCCACTGCCCCAACCTAACCCCTAACCCCAGTGGGTCTTACTACCTGGGGCTCACTGACTGGGGCTCACTGACTGGGGCTCACTGATGTCTGCAAATCACCCCGCGTTATGCATTATTCTGCACGCCACAAGACCATTACAACACCCAATCACATCAGTGCAAGCCTTGGGGGTGATGGTGGAGAATGCACCTGTGTTATAGATGCTACTGAATCATAGCCAGGGCCGAGAAACACTCCATCGTTCACCATTGGTTCCCTGCAACACGCCAAGTGTGGCTTGGCTTCAACTTTCTTTGTAACTTGGCTCCCAGCATTGAATTTTATTGGATTCGGGGAGGTGCCAGAATGAATGATTAAAGAAATAGGCCTTACAGCTCAATCAAGGATTTGAGTGAACAGAACTTGGTAGTAATGCAAAATCCTGCCAAGTTCAGCCATATGTTTAATTCCCAGTTACATTACAAAAATAAAACTATGGTGGAGCACTCCAGGCTTGAATCCGCTAACCCAAATTATGACCTTCAAAATGACTAATAGATGAGGCTACATCTTCCAGTCATTCCTCAAATGCTTCCAGTTGGTTTTCCAGATGATGTTACTGGTAGGCCATGGGACTGAATTTCAGGCCCAGCCTGCCTGCAGCCGGTGGGCCAGTTTCCCAATGCTGTTCCTGGAACCAGGCATTTTTATGTTGAGGCAGTACCGTGGGCCAGCCGGGCTATCTGCCGTCCATGCGGCAGAGCCAATTAGGCTTGTTGAGGACCTCATTAAGACTGAGTGAAGGACGCTGATTGGAAATTTTCCATTGGTCTCCAGTCTCCTACTCCATCAGGGGCCAGTTTAGATGCCTGAAAGCGGCCCCAGACTGGGGGGGGGACTAATGCTTCAGAGAGGCCTAGCAGACTCTCCCTGCCTATCTATGTCAAAGGGCAGCCTGTAGAGGGACTCACACCAGTACCACCCCCCCACACCGTCTGCCCTCCTTGCCCCCATTGTTGTGACCTGGCTACTGAACCTATTTTAAAATTATGAGTTTAAAAAGTTGAGGGGAGTGAGTCTCCGTGCCAAAGCGTCCTCTTTCTTACAGACATGGCATTGCAGCCTGCTGCTCTTCTCAAACTGGAAGGCCTTTAATTAGCTCTCCAGCTTTGAGAGCTCACCTACTTCCCTGAATTGGGCGGGGAAACCTGTCTCCTTGCCATTTAAGGGGGTGGGGTCCCTTTTCAAGACCCGGAGATTGCTCCTGTCTTCTTCCCCTGTAAGGAAAATCTAGCCCATGGAAACTCAAACCTGATGGGCGTACGTGGAGTCTCCATCTTGCTCTGCACCGTTGCTTCTAAAGGACTGTGATAAGGTGATTCCAGAGTTAAGGGCTTTGTCTTATGAATAGAGGTTGAGAAGTGTGGGCCTGTACTCAAGTTTGGAAGAATGAGAGGAGATCTAATTGAGGTATAAAAGATGACTAAAGGTATTGACAAAGTAGATGTAGAGCGGATGTTGCCTCTTGTAGGGAAATCTAGAACGAGAGGTCATAATTGTAGGATAAGGGGTAGCAGATTTAAAACAGAGATGAGAAGAAATGCCTTCTCGCAAAGGATTATGAAGTGGAATTCACTACCACAGAGTCCGGTGGATGCCGAGACATTGGGTCAATTCAAGGAGGAGATAGACAGATTTATCTTTAGTAATGGGTTGAAAGATTATGGAGGACGGGCAGGAAAGTGGAGTTGAGACGGCGAGGAGATCAGCCATATTGAATGGTGGAGCGGGCTCGAGGAGCTGAATTGCCTCCTCCTTCTCCTAGTTCTTATGTTCTTATGTATATGTCACTTCAATGTGGCAGCACTCAACGGTGTGAAGTTTAATGCAATGACGTCGGCCCACATTCAGGTCTGCTGGCTGAATACGCTCACATTTGTTTAATAATTTGAGACATGCGCTTATTCTGTAGCTTGGCACATTTCTCAGAACAATGTCTCAAACAAGGAATCGTTTTCAGGAACATTGGTTGTTATGTACAAGGGAGCACTTTCGTCACATGGTTCCTATCGGAAAGAGGCTCAATGCCACCTATGTAAGAGCAACTAAGGATGGACAATAGGGAAACAAAAATCTGAGAATATGTTCAATTAAATCTCTGGGATGTGGGAGCAGAGCACCGTCCTGCCTTTTGGACCAGATGTCACAGGTGGTGGAGATGGTACAACAAATAATCTAAAAAAGGGCAAAGACGTCTGACTCTCTCTGATTGATGCGCAATGGCAGCTTTGTGCTGGAGCCTTTAAGGTCTGGCTATTCCTGCACCTTAAACCTTTGTTCTTTTAGGTGGTAGAGATCATGGGTTCTGGGGATCCGTTTTTTTAATCCTCTCATCGGATGTCAATGTTGGTAACCAGCATTTGTAGCCCGCTTCTAACTCCCCTGAGAAGGTGGTGGTGAGCTGCCTTCTTGAACTGCTGCAGTCCATGTAGGTAGACCCGCAATGATGTTAGGGAGGGAGTTCCAGGATTTTGACCCAGCGACAGTGAAGGAACGGCGATCTATTGCCAAAAGGATGGTATGTGGCTTTGAGGGGAACATGCAGATGGTGGTGCTCCCATGCATCTGGCTGCCCTTGTCCTTAGGTGGTAGAGGGTCGGGTGTTGGTGGTGTGCTGTTGAAGGAGCCTTGGTGAGTTGCTGCAGTGCAGCTTGTAGATGGCACACACTGCTGCCACAGTGCATCAATGATAGAGAGAATGAATGTTGAAGATAATGGAAGGGGTGCCGATAAAGTGAGCTTCTTTACCCTGTGATGTGCCGAGATTCTTAGAATCATAGAAATTTCAGTGCAGAAGGAAGCCAATCGGCCCATTGAGTCTGCACCTCCATCCTATCCCCATAACCCAGTAGCCCCACCCAACACTAAGGGCAATTTTGGACACGAAGGGACAATTGAGCATGGCCAATCCACCTAACCTGCACATCTTTGGACTGTGGGTGGAAACCGGAGCACCCGGAGGAAACCCACGCACACACGGGGAGAACGTGCAGACGCCGCACAGGCAGTGACCCAAGCCGGGAATCGAACCTGGGACCCTGGAGCTATGAAGCAATTGTGCTAACCACTGTGCTACTGTGCTGTCCATTCTTGAGCGTTATTGGAGCTGTAATCATCCAGCTAAGTGAGGCATTGAGTATGGGGCAATTCTCGCTCTGAATTATGTTCCTCAGGGCACGGATGCCATCCTACTGATCAGCTGCCAGCTGGGAAACAACTGAGTGGTACCTCAACAACTCTTTGACCCATGATGTATCATTGCACCATTCCACACAACTGTACTCTAGCTCAGGGCACCACAAAGGTATTTACCATCGTAGGTGAGCCTTCAACCTGGTGCCACCGCCTCCCCAACCCCCCTCTCCATCTCCCAACCCCAACAATTAACTTCTGATAATGAACACAGGACTATGGTCCCACTCTCACACAAGTGCTAAATATTGTCAAACTCACGAGCAGTTGTTATCCCCATCCTGCCCTCGCTCCGGCATCAGCCACCCAAGTCCCATCCCGCTGCTCTGCTTCTGTGGCACCCTCTTCCCCTCACCATCGTTTAGATTAGCACGTCCCGCTCCTGCCCTTCTCGCAAGACCTCGACCTACGCCAGGAGACCATCACCCACGGAGGGAGGTTGGTGCATGGAGGGAATAGCAATCGGATGCGAATGCACGTGAAGGGAAAGGCTTGGGGAGGCTGCAAACGTGCGGGGTGCTGTGGGCAGAGGATGGGAAATAGCTGCTCTTGCCTGCTAGAAAATTCCAGAAGACAGGGAGGGAGGATGTAAGAACTGAAGTGAAACTACAATGTGCCCTATCACTGGCACTCGGTGCAGTTGCTGTTCATGTTCATAATAAATCTACCTGAATACATCTTTAAAGCTTCAGAATGCAGACTTCAGTTCTTGCCATGTTGCCAACAGTACCCGCCCCAACCCCCACTCAAACCTTGTCACCCTAGACAATCACCGAGTTGGCCTGATGGTTTGCGTTGACCCTGCCCAATCTTGCTCCTTACATATTCTGACTGGATCCGTCAAACAATTATCCCCGCCTCCTTTACATAAATCAATGCAGGTGCTTCCCGCTACTTTTGGAATTTGTACCGTGTGATAAATAGGCCAAAAATAGGGTTTTTTATTATTGGCGACCGAAAGTAAGATTTGGCTGTGTGGTTAGCCATTCACAAATGTTGGCGTTACATCACTGAAATGTAACAGGGAGTGAAGTATCCATTTCAGTCACTTGGCCACCAGTGCGGAAAAGGAAATGTTACGTCCTGAAGAAAAGTACAGTAGAGTATTTGCTCTCCGAGCTGAAAACTCTGGCAAAATATCCCAATGCCACACTTTATTCGACAAGCATGCAGCATATTTGGGACAGAATGTCTTTCAAAGATCAAGTCCAATTATCAAGAGTGGAGAGGGGGGATTTCAAGATATTGATCTTCCAACTAGGGGACATTTTGAAATGCTTGGACCCCCCCCCCCCCCCCCCCCCCCCCCCCCCCCCGAGCATTCAAATTAACGTGCGAAGAATGTGCCCAGTATGTGCCTGAATTTCTAATACTGCTGGAGGGCAAAGCTCTACGCCAGGAGTTTGTGGGTCCAAGTCACACTCTGGCGACTTAAGCACAAAATCAAGGCTGATACTCCAGTATGGTGCGGAGGGAGTGCTGCACTGCCAGAGGTGTCAGCTTTCAAAATGAGGCCTCCCTGAAGCCTCGTGTGGCCCCCTTATGTTTAGGTAAAAGATTCAATGGCAGAGTTTCAGAGAAGATTCCACTAGGTTTAGCACAGGGCTAAATCGCTGGCTTTGAAAGCAGACCAAAGCAGGCCAGCAGCACGGTTCAATTCCCGTAACAGCCTCCCCGAACAGGCGCCGGAATGTGGCGACTAGGAGATTTTCACAGTAACTTCATTTGAAGCCTACTGGTGACAATAAGCGATTTTCATTTTCATTTCATTTCATACATACCTCAACCAACACCACGAGAACTAAGGGGGCTGGATTCTCCCTCCCCGCCTGCTGCTGGAACGCCACGCACGAGACGCCGAAATCCATTGACCTCAGCCGCGATTCTCCAGTTGCCGGGCGGACACGGCCGGAGAATCTAACCCAGAATGTCTGATTGCTCTTTGGACATTTCAATGACAACATTTCTGCAATAGCTTTTTGCCTGTGAGGTACTTGTGGATGACCCGAGATCGTGAAAGGTGCTTCATAAATGCAAGTTCTTTATTTGCAGAGTTTCCAACAGAAATACGCATTCAGTCAAGAAACACACATGGACACACAGCCCAACATCTGCTACAGGACTCTGCATAGGCATGCAATTGTATAATTTGAAACAATGGATTTGTAAGCTGCAACAGGCTGTATCATTTTTCTACAGAAAAGGATGAAGTTTGCTGAAGATGGTATTTTGCTTCCAAGCACCAAAAACAAAAGTAGTCAGTGTGATTCAAAGTTGATGAGCTTACAATAGGGTTGCCAGGAACTGACGATGCAGCCCTGCTCTGTTAATCAAATCATTTGGCTGCCGGTGTGAAAAATAGCACTCCTCGATTCCTGGGGCCAAGCCATGTGCTCGCTTAAACAAAAGCAAAATACTGCGGATGCTGAAAAGCTGAAGTAAAGACAGAAAATGCTGGGATAAACTTGGCAGGTCTCCAGCAGCTATGGAGAGAGAAATAAAGTTAACGTTTTGAGTCCGTGGATGAAGAGTCACACAGACTCGAAATGTTGGATCTGTTAAATCTCGCAAGAGGCCTCTTGCAAAATTCGCAACGCTCGGAATGTCTCGTGAGCATTCTAATCTGGGTCTCGCCCTCCCTGGGCGAAATTTGAATACCCTATTCAATTTCTTCCAATTAAGGGGCAATTTAGCGTGGCCAATCCACTTACCCTGCACATCTTTGGGTTGTGGGGGTGAAACCCACGCAAACACGGGGAGAATGTGCAAACTCCACACGGACAGTGGCCCAGAGCCGGGATCGAACCTGGGACTTCAGCGCCGTGAGGCCGCAGTGCTACCACTGTGCTGCCCTTAAAAAAAAAACTTTTGAAAGCATATTGGGCCTGTAAGTAAAAGAGGAAAATTGTGTAGGATTGTGGTGATAGAGCAGGAGATTGGGACTAATTGGTCGTTTTTTTCTCCAGAGCTGGCAAAGGCATGATGGCCTGAATGGACTTATTCTGTGCTGCATGAGTCTATGATTCTATCTTGCTCCTTTAAGAGGACTCCCCTGCGTACAAACGCTTTTTCACAGCACACAATTGTGCTGTGTCTGTACTCGCACTGGCTACTGACCGCCACTCCATTTCTGCCATGACCCCCGACAAGTCATTGGACGAAAATCCTTCGTTGTGACAGTGATGGAATCCTTAATGTTCCTCATCCTGCTCCTTCTTCACCGGCACCTGACGCATCCTCCCTTCCCCAGGGGTTAACCCTTTCAACAAATTTAATGAGATGCCAATGATTAATACCTCTCTCTCCCCACACATCTCTCTTTTCGATGAAGCCAAAATATTTCACGTTTGAGTAACAGCGTGTGAATGTGAGGAATGTGATTCCAGAAGAATTTCAGCAGAGTGGGGTGTGGAAGAAGGGGTGGGTAGCCGTCTGCGGGGGGGGGTGGTGGAACCAGAAATCCAATCATGCATTGCTCTAAAACAAATACCTCTTCATGAGCAGGAATGCCACAGATTAATTTAATAGCACCTTTTTTTTTGATGAAAGAAGGGAATGATTTTTATACAATTGTAGATGCGGGTGATTGTGGAGGGATTTAAACTGGGGGGCATGGTTTCAAAATCCAGGGTCACCCATTTAAGACAGAGGTGAGGTGGAATTTCGGCTGTATTAATCTTTGGAATTCTCTTCCGGAATGAGCAGTGGAGGCCGGATCATTGAATATATTCAACACTGAGTTGGTCAGATTGTTGATCGCCATGACAGTCCATGGTTGTGGGGGTTGTGGGGGACAGCCATGATCGTAATGAATGGTGCAGCAGGCCCAAGAGGCTGAATGGCCTGCTCCTATTTCTGATGTTCTTATGAGAGGGAGGGGACAGAAGTGAGAGAGAGAGAGACAGCTGAGACAAAGAGATGACAGGGAATGCCCGGTCCGATGTTCCTGGTAGGTACAAATATGTGGAGCCAAGTCAGGGTTCATCGTCGCCTGTCCTTAGAGACTTCCAAAAGCTTTAAACCACGCGTCAGCTCAGGTTAGATAATCCTTGAGTGAGACCCAATTTCCTTATCCAGTGACAATTACTGCCAAGCACTCGACTTCCTGACTTCCCCAGCTCCACTCAGCTCTGATGTCCATAGCCTCTGCTTTGCAATTCGTCCACGTCGTCTCCCCTCCCTCACACCCACCTCACCACAGCAGCACGGGGAGGGCTGGGGGGGGGGGGGGGGGGGTTGCTTGTAGGAGTAGTGGCGCTGTGCAGATTCCACGGCGGACTATCTGACACATTTATTTCTGATCAACCATAAAATTTCACCATGTTTTGTCTTCTCCAGTTTACATCAGATCAAAATCTTCCATCCCAGTCACAGTGATTTTTGGCAGACTATTTTGACATTTCTCAGAGTTGAACTCTACCGTGAACACTGCACAATCCAACGTTGCAAAGAGAAGCTTGACAAGTGCTGTCAGAGGGCCCTGTGCACACTGGCAGCTGGCAGCATTCAGCTGTGTACGGATGGAACACAATGGGGCATAACCCCCTCCCTCTATATCCATTATCAATCGTTTTATTTCAACGAGCTCCCTCTGCCCTCTGTCACTGCAACAGCTTGCTCCCCAATCAACAGCTCGGTCACAATTGTGAAGGGCCGGCTCCTTTGTGAAGCTTCCTGGGTTCGGAAAATTGCCTGGGTCTTCTGCTCCCTGACTACCCCACACCCCACCACTGACACCCCACCTTCCCATCCCAACACCTCCCTCCAAACACACCAACAGTGGTTAGCATTGCTGCATCACAGCACCAGGGACCCGAGTTTCAATTCTAACCTTGTGGAGTTTGCATGTTCTCTCTGTGTCTGCGTGGGCTTCCTCTGGGTGCTTCAGTTTCCCCTCTTACAGGTGTGCAAGTGTAGGTGGACCGGCCATGCTAAATTACCCCTTAGTATCCAGGGATGTGGAGGTTAGGTGGGGTTACGAGAATAGGGCCGGGGAGTGGGTCTAGGCTGGGTGCTGTTTCGGTGGGCTGGTGCAGACACGATGGACTGAATGGCCTCCTACTGCATTGTAGGGATTCTAGAGATTGTAGGGACCCTCCTAGCACAGAATCATCCAAACTAAATGCTGGATTGACACGTATAGAAAGCCACGTTATCCAATAAGTGCTGCAGGAAATAGAGGTCCAGGGTCACAGGAAGAAACAAAAAGGAAGAGTGAGCAGGAAGAGTGAAAGGAAGAGTGAGCAAGGGTAGAGCTAGAAGGCTGGACAAAGGCAGTACAGAGAGAAAGAAAATCCTCCAGGATTACACCTGGGTGGACAGGAAGCATAGGGAGAGGAAGGGAGTGAAGAAGAGCAATCAATGTCACTGTGACAAGAGAGTTGAGGTACTTCATTGTGCACAGTCTTGTTTTTGAAAAATTATTCTTTACAATTTGTGGGGGGAATGAGGGGCACGAGGAGAAACAAGATTGTGAATCTAATTCTCAGTACGTGAAAATAAAGACCGTCTGGGAAAATACCTCAGCAATTAGTAGCAGCAAGACTCACTTGGCTATTGGTCATATGATCACTTTCGTTTGTGGTTACTGTGCAAGGGTTCAAGTCCCAGTCCAGAGACTTGGTCACAAGAAACCCCATCAGATACTCCACTGCAGTATGAAGGGAATATCGCAGTGTCAGAGGTGCCGTCTTTTAGGTGGGATGTTAAACCCAGGACCCCGCCTGCCCTCTGAGCATGGCATAAAAGATCTCTACTTCAATGACCATCAGGGGAGCTCTGTGATGTGTTGGTCAACACTTACCCCTGAAATACCTAAAAGTATTAGATATGAGGGGCTTTTAGGGGTAGTATTAGGGGCTTTTCACAGTAACTTCATTGAAGCCCACTTGTGACAATAAGCGATTATTATTAAGTAGATTATTTATTATTGGCATAGTCCTGTTTGCGCGCAAATTTATTCTTGACTTTTGTCCAAATTTTTAACCTCTGAGGCGGCATGTGGCACAGTGGTTAGCCCTGGGACTGCGGCACTGAGGACCCAGGTTCGAATCCCGGCCCTGGGTCACTGTCCGCGTGGAGTTTGCACGTTCTCCCCATGTCTGCGTGGGTTTCACCCCCACAACCCAAAGATGTGCAGGGTAGGTGGATTTGCCATGCTAAATTGCCCCTTAATTGGATGAGAAAAATAATTGGCTACTCTCAAATTTATATTAAAAAATTTTTTTTTAATCCTCTGGGTTATTTTCTTTTGTCTTCTCAAATGGCTTGAGGCACTTCCTCCTTAAAAAGCTGTACAGACTCCCAGTGGATTAAGCTGCTTCCTATTTATTTCCATTGTATAGAATTCTCAATCCCAACACAAATGATTCCCAGATTATCCTGTTCTTATTGCTCAGGTAATGTGCCCACTGTCAGTTTTCGCAATGCTACATTTCAGGAGTCGAATCCCTTTGGGGCTCAATTTTTTGTCTGGCAGCTCACTGGTTCCTGCATCTGCATAAAGCTTTTAGTGCAGCACTTTAATGCAGGTTTACTCTTGTTATTTTAGACAGATTAACAACTGTATTGAAGTAGCACGCAACATAACTTTATCTAAATGCATTAACCAGTGCAGTACTAAGGAAAATGAAGCCACGCTGAGTTTAATGTCTGCTGTTCAGGTTTAATTTTTAATTTATCTTTAGACTGTGTTACCGGCTGAGCAATTTAATTGGCTGGAACACGCTGGTTTCTGCTGCAATGTGAAAACTGTAATCCTAAACTCAGGATATGTTTTGCGGATAATCATGGCCACAGACACATATATCAGTTCTCATTAAGTGGCACTGCTCCGGTGTCAAATGCTTCATTAAAGCACAGACCCTACTGTGTTGCTGTGTTTTTTTTTATTGACTCTGAATGCTGGCTGGAATAAATTAGCTTCTACCTTCCACCCCATCCATTTCCCCTCATTTACTCTCCCCAGAGCCAGTGTTTCAGATCCGTGCCCTATCCATTCCCCCTCCTTTATATTCAGTGTTTCAGTGCTCTGTCCTATCTGTTCCCCCTCCTTTACTCTGCAATGCCCAGTGTTTCAGTGCTCTGTCCTATCTGTTCCCCCTCCTTTACTCTGCAATGCCCAGTGTTTCAGTGCTCTGTCCTATCTGTTCCCCCTCCTTTACTCTGCAATGCCCAGTGTTTCAGTGCTCTGTCCTATCTGTTCCCCCTCCTTTACTCTGCAATGCCAAGTGTTTCAGTGCTCTGTCCTATCTGTTCCCCCTCCTTTACTCTGCAATCCCCAGTGTTATCTGTTCCCCCTCCTTTACTCTCCAGTACACTGTGTGTCAGTTCCCCACTCTGTTCCACCTCCTTAATCTCCAGTGCCCTGCCTTTCAGTCCTTCGCCCGACCTGGTCACTCACTTTTCCACTTATAACAATAATTTTTATTGTCATAAGTAGGCTTACATTAACACTGCAATGAAATTACTGTGAAAAACTCCTAGTCGCCGTATGTTCGGGTACACTGAGGGAGAATTCAGAAAGTCCAATTCACCTAACCGCACCTCTTTCGGGACTTGTGGGAGGAAACCGGAGCACCCGGAGGAAACCCACGCAGTGACAGGGAGAACGTGCAGACTCCGCACAGACAGTGACCCAAGCCGGGAATCGAACCTGGGACTCTGGCGATGTGAAGCAACAGTGCTAACCACTGTGCTACCGCGCCGCCCACTCCATACCCTGGGCGCGATTCTCCACAAATCCGGCGTACCGTGAAACTGGCCGTGTTTCACGCCAGCCTCGGAGCTCCGTCCCGGGACCCGATTCTCCTCCCCGGGCGGGGCTAATATTGGGGCCGGGGTAATCACGGCGACGCGGAGTTAGCGAACGTCGCTAACTCCGCTTGCCAAGAGTCACGGCGGCTGACGCGCACGATGACGCAGCCGCGCATGCGCGGGTTGGACGGCTCCAACCGATGACGTCATCATGCAGACGCGTCAAACCCGCGCATGCGCGGGCCGTCATGCCCCTCAGCCACCCCGCGGACTGATCCTGCAGGGCGGCGGAAGAACAAATAGTGCGCAGGTATCGGACCCGCTGCCACCAATCGGTGCCCACCGATCGCAGGCCCATGCCACCCTTGGCACGGCCGAGGTGCCAATCGGTGCCATGGTTGTCCGGGACGGGCACTTTGCGGCCGTTTTCACGAACGCTGAAAGCAGGTGTGATCGCGGCCATGAAAACGACCGTAAACTCCACGGTATTCGGCCCATCGGCCTGCGGAGAATCGCTGTTCGCCGTAAAAAACGGCGAGCAGCGATTCGTGTCGGGGGGCGGCCGGAGAGGGGGGAGAATAGCGGGAGGCCGTGAAAATTGTCGGGAAGGCCCTCCCGCTATTCTCCGACCCGTCGTGGGCAGCGGAGAATCGCGCCCCCTGAGTTTCAGTGCCTGTCCTGTCTGTTCTCTTACCTGCACTCTGCAGTACTCAACAACATAAACATTTAATTACTTTAGAAAAGAAGATTGGCATTCAAAGTTGGTGCCTGCTGAAGGCATGTTTGTCCGCGACAATGCATTCAGCACTTACAGCAGCCTAAACCCAGAAAAGTGAAGAGTCACAATCTGGAGGCTCAGCTTTTAATGATTAACTTATTATTAAATCAAGGAAAAGCCAAATATAGACAGCAGGTTCACAGAAGCAGAATTTACAGTGCAGAAGGAGTTGGACAGGATCTGCACCAGTGGTACATGTTCTCAGGAAAAGATGGGTCTGCTGTGCATTTCCAACATATTTTTGTTTCTAATTTAAGATTCCAGGGATCTATTTGATCTCAAGTTTATAAGCAACCTGATGAGTTGATTGATGGGGAATTTTCTCTGGGGCAAAAGAAAATTCCTGTCTGGAAAGGATTACATCCTATTTTCCTGTACCTCTCCGCTGCAATACAATAGCCGGCCTAATAATAACTCTTCAGACTCCAAAAGCAACAAGTATCGACGTGCTAGATCCGCCAAAAGGGTGCTGGGGTTCGAGTGAGCAGGCTGAAATCAAAGCCAGTAAAACCTTTGATGTCGAAGTACTGATTCCCTCATTAGAAACAGTGGATGAGAGGAACAGGAAAGCAGTGAGGGGAGGGAGAGGAAGTGGCAGACGTCACTGAACACTCCGCCAGCCATCCATCACCTGCGGAGGCCCGCAGATGCCAAGGGATTGTGTCACTGCAACTCCCTCTTTCCCATTATCAGCCTGTTTTACATTTCCAAGTTCCTCCTTAACATATTCAGCCAGGTGGACATGGACTGTGCACATTGTTTATTTTGTGATCATAACGTTTCTCCTCTTCATTAAGGTGCCAGATGTTCGTTCCAGGGTAAGGAAAGCTCTGCATTGCGAACACCCGGTGCCAAGCAGAAAAATACTCCAAGATCAGAACAGGAGTGGGGCCATTCAGCTGCTCAAGTCTGTTCCTTCATTCAATTAGACCCAATCAGCTCAGTCATGGAATGGCAGAGCACACTCGATGGGCCGAATGGCCTACTTCTGCCCCTATGACTTATAGTCGTAGTGCATGCACCAGTATCACATCTGACATTCCCAATGCAAGGCTCAGTTTTGTGAGGTTGCTGAATTCTGGACAGTTTTGTGCTCCATGACCAGAGGCGGTCTGGCCAAGTGAAAAACTAGGAGAAGGCCCCATCGGTCCTTTGAATTGGCCGCAAAGCACTGTATTTTCAGCAGCCATATTTTGCCATGAGAAACGCAAAGAATGCTGCATCCATTCAGGTGGGCTATTCCTCTCTATGTAAGCTCATAAGCACCATAGACCGGACAGAAGAAACTTTCACCCCGTCAGTTAGGTATGCCTGCAAGTCCCAGAGCTGAAAGACTGGTGTCTAACCAACTGAGCCCCTTATTACCCGATTTATACGCCAGTTATCAAAGGCTGGGGAAGATTCTTCATCCCATCAAACATGTTCCTTTCAGAAACCAAGTGCAGTCGACTATATCGTGGACTCCTCTTCACTTAATTAGTCCCCTGAGGAAAATGATTCCTCATCCCCTAAGGAAACCTATCAAAACTCCAGAATATTTATGACTTCCGTAGCATCATTGTTCAGCCCTGACCTCTGCCCCCTGACAGACACAACATCCTCCCTTCAATTGAACTGTTCACATGCTCACGGCAATTGTCCCAGGGTGTTTTCGCTCTCATTTCTCCTGAGCCATTTTACTCGCCAATCCTGCCAAAAGATCTCGTGCCCGTGTCCTCCCAGGGAAAAGCCACATTCTCACAATAGGAATTCTATTCAGGATCCCCATGCCAACGCCGATGCCAGCAGTATCCGCATTATGCTCCATTATCTCAACAGACATACATAGCCACCTCATCACAATATAATTAGTTAGCCAATCTCCCCAGACAGTACACGGTGTTGACAAATTGCGAGTCAGTTATCCTGGAATTAATCCCCGACAGATCACCTGTTCTTTTCCCTGCAGATAACTTTAGAATCCGGAGGTAATGTGTTTCTAAGTTGTTAACTAAGATCTTTTTTTCCTGCATATCAGCCTCCCATATATCCAACCTGACTTTAGCTACTGTACAGCAGAATGCCGCAGACTCTTTGGGGATTTGCCCGGGCATACTCAAGGCATAGTATCGTTACATTTGTAACTTTGCACATGGACTGATTTTGTATGGAAGCTTCTGGAACTATCTTTTATTTGTTTAGAATGGACACCGATAAGATGGCAGCCAAGGTGACAGGTCACCTTTGCTTATTCAACACTGGCTATCAAATGTCCATGAGGATCCGATAGGCAGCAAGGTAGCACAGTGGTTAGCATTGTTCCTTCAACAGCACCAGGGACCCGGATTTGAATCCCGGCTTGGGTAAGATAGCAGACACGTTACGGGCACAGTCTGCCAGCCATGCGGCGCCGGAAAAGCATCCCGTTGCGGCGCAACATGGCCGGTGAAAGCCGGGAGACCCCGCTTAACACCGTAGCTGTTAATTGCCCACTTTCAGGCCTTGATTTTCAATGGGGAAGGAAGACCGTCCGCGGACTAATTGAGGTGGGAAATGTATTGGGCTCCCCACCTGCCACTCTCCCACCCGATTAAATCAGCAAGCTGCCATGGAAATTAAATTCCACCCCAGGAGAGTGAAAGAGAATGATGATATTGAACAATTTGAAATTAAAAATGAGAGATCCCGATGAGTAACTGAAGAGGAAAGAGATAGGGCACATGGTGTTTTTTTAAAATAACTTTAGAGTACCCAATTATTTTCTTTCCAATTAAGGGGCAATTTAGCGTGGCCAATCCACCTAACCTGCGCATCTTTGGGGTGTGGGGGTGAAACCCATGCAGACACGGGGAGAATGTGCAAACGCCACACGAAAAATGACCCAGGTCCTGGATTCGAACCCGGGTCCTCAGCGCCGTAGTCCCAGTGCTAACCCACTGCACCACATGCCGCCCTGGCCACATGGTGTTGCGAGATGAGCAGAGGACCTGCCTTCGGACAGGTCACTTCACATACTAAATGCTGTCGAGATTTCTGCTCCGGATTGCTTTCTGTCCTCTGGATGTGTGTGGGTACAGGTTAGGGACAGAATTGGACTGGGTTATTTGAGAACATTACTAGCTCACACCATCTAGGTTCCCGGTTAAAGAAAGGGGACTTGGTCAGTGGGTTCCAGTCATGCCAATGTGTGCAGTGCCAGACAATCACCCCCACCTATTCCTGCCACAATCACTTTCCGTAAGAGGGTAGAAAATTGGAAAGAATAAAAACCTCACAGAAATGAATAGGGAAAACAAAAACTAAAAAGACAATGCAGCAACTGATAACAATTGACTAGTATTGCCCCGGATTTTACAAAGGTTCCTGGTACTGGGACACAATCTTTAAGGTTGATGCTGGTTTATCACTCAAGTCACATAGACAACTTTAGACGGCTCTGGTAGAAAGGGAAAATCTCATCATTGAATTATTGGAATCAAGAAAGTGGGTTCAATCAGGATACTGCCTTATCTGCTCTTTGCATTCCACCTGCTTTGCTGTCACTCAAGTTTATAATCAATCATTCTTTGCACTCTCCTTCCCACCCCCACTTGCATAATGGCCAGCGTTGCAGTCGGTTTTATCCGCTCAAGCCTTCACCCCACCCTCAGAGAGAGCTGTCTGCATGAAGACTTGTCAAAGATGGATTAAGCAAGTCGTGGTGCCCCAGCTCATCCCCACGGTGACCTTCTCTTCATTCACCTCACAGGGATGTCAATGTCAGAGTGGCAGGGAGCTGTCTGCGAGTCAAAGTCGTCTCAGCCTCACTTCTTTTATTTTCCTTCGTTCCCTTCATCTCTCTGCCACTTGCGCCTGCAGACCATCAAGAGGCAGCAGGAAAGATAAAGCTCTCCCTCTCTCTCTCTGTAAGTGGTAATGAATCTGATGTTAGCAGTGCCCTGCGGGCGCTGTTGACCTGCCTTCACTCCCCAACACTCCCAGACTGCAGAAGAAGTGCATGGCACAGTAAGGAAAGGACGCGGAGGGGAGGGGAGGGGTCACGGCCATGATCTCGGAGTTTGCCCGCGAATGACTTCACCTTCTAGGACTGCAGCACACAGTAAATTTGAATGACCTTAGCTGGCCTTAAGAGCGTCCACCTCAACAATTGGAAATGAAGGAACTGTGTACCGAAATTATGGCAAACAGTCTATATCGTTGTAACTCCTGATGTCATGAGGAAAGAATTTTTAGTCCTGTTAATTGTGAAATAATCACCTTCTGTTCATTTGGAACCTATTTGCCTGTTAGCCAAACAGCCAAAATGATTTTAGCCCCCACTTTGTCATGTGCTGTAATTTCCACTATAAGTGGTGGCTCACTGCTACCTCAAAATGAAAGCAGAGAGCAATTCAGTACAAATGCAATTCTTTTAAAGTTCTCATCCTTACATTTAGATCCCTCATGTCTCAGCCATGCCTACAACCTTCCCTGAACTCTCCAATTGTCTGATTCCAACTAAAGCCATTACAGAGAGCTTTGCTTGTGTGTGCGTGTCTGCGTGCGCGGGTGTCTGTGGGTGTATGCGTGTGCGGATGTCTGTGGGTGTATGCGTGTGTGGGTGTGTGTGTGTGTGTGTGGGTGCGTGCATGTGTGGGTGTCTGTGTGTGTGTAGGGTGTGTGTGTGTGGCTGTGGGTGTGTGTGGGGGGGGGCATGGGGGTGTATGTGGGGGGGATGTGGGTGTGTGTGGGGGGGTCATGGGGGTGTATGTGGGGGGGATGTGGGTGTGTGTGTGTGTGTGGGTATGTGTGGGTGTCTGTCTGTCTGTGTGTGTGTGTGGGGGGGGGCGGTGTGTGGGTGTGGGTGTGTGTCTGTCTTTACGTGTGTGTATGTGAGAGATGAAATACTCTGAGACTGCACCAAGGCACCCCCTTGGATGGAAGACGACTCAACAAATCCTTCCTTGCATCCGACCACTCTTCCTGCCCAGGCCCCCCCCCCCCCCCCCCCCCAACCCCACCTCCCCGTCCTACCCCGCACCTCCCTGCCTCCGTAGGGTGGTAGAATGAAATAAGCTGGGGCAGCACGTTGTCGCAGTGGGTAGCACTGCTGCCTCCCGGTGCTGAGGACCCGGGTTCGATCCCGGCCGCGGGTCACTGTCCATGTGGAATTTGCACATTCTCTCCGTGTCTGCATGGGTTTCACCCCCACAAACCCAAAGATGTACAGGCTAATCAGGGTGTCCTTTAAAGATGGCTGCCCCAATCTCTGTGGAGTCGGTTTTGCTGGCCCTATAGGGCCTGCCCCACCAGAGTGACGGTGTAAATCCCACTCACTCATTTTGTTTACTCAAAGAAGCTGAAGATCTGGAGTGGAAACTGGCCTGTGCAGTGGAGAGCAACACGCCGGTTTTCAGTCTCAGCCTGACACTTTGAAAAACAATGGTAAGATTTTTCCCACGGTCAATACTGTTATCCCAAAATGGTGGCCACATTTCTAAGAGATGCTCCATCTACCTACCTGCTCTGCTCCCCCCCCCCCCCCCCCCCCCCCCCACCCTCCAACTCGTGCTACCTTCCACCACCCTTTAAATTTACACAATTTAACTGCTTCACTAATGTCCTTCAGGGAAGGAAATCTGCCATCCTTACCTGGTCTGGCCTACATGTGACTCCTGACCCACAACAATGTGGTTGACTCTTAACTGCCCCTCAAGGGCAATTAGGGATGGGCAATAAATGCTGGCACAGCCTGCGACACTCACATCCCATGAATGAATTTTTTAAAACTGGGCCGTACTACCCCCCCCATCTGAGTTCTGCTCCACAATTTCAGCCACTGCCTCCACTCACGCCAGATAGGTGCCCCCTTGTGTCGTTCCACTCCCTCAATTTCTAACTGAGTCCATTCTTTCCCCCCGTAGAGGCCACTTGAGGGGAAAAAAATCAATGTCTAACTTGTTATCAGTAACGCTCAGTAATAAGGCTCTTGGACTCTGCGTACACACAGAAGTATCCACACTGATTACAATATTGTCTACTTTAAATCTGGCTGACAGAATCAGATAAGTTTGTTGCTGGGGCTGTTTATCAAGTGCGTGGCTGCAAAAGCCAAAAAAACGAGCAGCAAATACCTGTCAAAATTTGCTGGTAGGCTTGGCAACGGACTTCCAGAACTTATCAAATCCACTTAAAGTGCATTCACATTCCGCAATCTCATTATTCATTTATTGAGTTGATCTGGGAACCCGCTTACATAATCGCTGTGGATGACTAATTGATTAAATAAACACTCTGTTCGGTCACATCTTTAATTTGTTCTACCAGGTGAATCGGAAAGAAAGCAGACAAACCCACCGACGTTGCAGCAATCGATTTGGAGACTTCTTGTGAGCAGATCAAAAACTCTTTCCATTTTTTTTGAGCTGCCGGCTTAACAATGAATAAATGCACCCAGCATTTGTTTCTGCCAGTGCTACGTGCTCACTAAAAGTACACTGCACATCAGCAAAATAAAATGTTCCACTGGGTTTGAGTGAAAATCCAAAAAACAACTTCACAATTTCTGTCAGTTTGCGGTTCCAAATTTAACATAATCGGGGCGGCGCAGTGACGCAGTGGTTAGCACTGCTGCATCACGGCACCGAGGACCCAGGTTCGATCCCAGCCCCAGGTCACTGTCTGTGTGTAGTTGCACATTCTCCCCGTGTCTACCTGGGTCTCTTCCCCCACAACCCAATGTGCAGGGTAGACGGATTGAACATAGAACCTACAGTGCAGAAGGAGGCCATTTGGCCCATTGAGTCTACACCGACCCACTTAAGCCCTCACTTCCACCCTATCCCCGTAACCCAATAACTCCTCCTAACCTTTTTTGGACAGTAAGGGCAATTCATCATGGCCAATCCACCTAACCTGCACGTCTTTGGACTGTGCGAGGAAACTGGAGCACCCGGAGGAAACCCACGCAGACACGAGGAGAACGTGCAGACTCCGCACAGATAGTGACCCAGCAGGGAATCAAACCTGGGACCCTAGCGCTGTGAAGCCACCGTGCTAATCACTTGTGCTACCGTGCTGCCCATGCTAAATTGGAAAAAAATAATTGGGTTTTTTTTTAAATTTAAAAATCAGCTGTGACGGCTTGATTTAATAAAGAGTGTTATTTTACAGTTTTCACCTGTTAAATACAACAGGAGATGGGAGGGGGGAATTCTCCAGACTCCCAGCCGCGTGTTTCTTGGCAGCGACAGGCAGCGTGACGTTCACTGTTGGTGGGATTCTCTGCTCCCATCGCTGTCAATGGCATTTCCAGCTGAAACCATCCCACACCGCTGGGAAACCCGTGGGCGGGGGCGCGCTGCGTGATGGACCAGAGAATCCTAATTGCCAGCGAATGGCCAGAGAATTCCGGCCAACGTATCAAAGTACACACAGACATATGCACGAAAATATGTCTGGCTAAATCTCCCCTTTAGTTTTACTGGTAGCCGGTCATTAATTTAAAAAAGAATTTAATTTAGAGTACCCAATTCATTTTTTCCAATTAAAGGGCAATTAGAGTGATCAATCCACCTCCCCGACACATCTTTGGGTTTTGGGGGCGAAACCCACGCAAACACGGGGAGAACGTGCAAACTCCACACGGACAGTGACCCAAAGCCGGGATCGAACCTGGGAACTCGGCGTCGTGAGGCAGCAATTCTAACCACTGCGCCACCGTACGGCCCAGCCGGTCATTAATGAGTTGATGCTGGGTTTGCCATTGTGTCCTGGATGGCCGCCCGCCCCATTGAGCTGCCATTGCAATCAGAGGGCCAGCAGTTTAGAAGCCTCAGCAATGCCCCCAGGAGTGGAGATCACTTCTGAGGCGGACAGGAGATTCTTATAATTCGTGCTTGCGTTGTGTTGGCATCACAATCTCATATCCAGATTCCACCCACATTTCTATGGCACCAGCTAAACCGGACATGATCTGCTGGGATGGTGGTCCTCATAATGAAATAGGCCCAAAAAGATGACAATCAACTGATGGAGGGGAACCCGCCTGAACCAGGTGTTATCTCTTTGAAAGAAATATAAGTAAACATGGGCAGCAGAGTACACGTCCTAAAAGTCAGAAAGGGTGCACTTAAAGACAGTGTTTAAAATTGGGGTGCAGGTTGATCAGGGTGTGAAGGCTGTAAGGGAGGAGGGGGGCACAGGAGTGGGGGGAATCACTACAGCTGTGCTGATATCAGGTCCAGGCCCAGTTTAACCCCCTGGAACTCATCACCTTATTCCAGGAATGACTCCCGCCTGAACCCGGCAGAAATAACAAGGTGTCTGGCAGGCCAGAGGCGACCACCACCGAGGACCCAAGGGAAATGTTAACGTAAAGTTGATTGTTAAAGTTAAGGGTAAACAGATAGAGGCTATGGTAAATTAAATATCTTGAGCACATGTAAAGAGGGTCTCACAGTGGCTACATTCATGGTCTGGTGGCACATCATCACCCAGTCATTATTGCTTAATTTATTGATTATTAGTTATCATAAGAATACAAACAGGGATAAGGGGAATCTCTATTCCATGTTTATGTAGATTGCCCAAGTTACAGCCCCCTTTTAGCTGTTTGAAGGGACTGCTCCTCAACGTTTAGTTAACCAGCCTCATGGTGGGGGAGAGGGGGGCAACTTTTGGTTAACTTCACCCCACGGTGGTGTGTGGGGGGGGGGGGGGGGGGGGGGGGGGGACAAGGAGAGAGGAGAACCTCCTTGTAATCCTGTTCCTGGGCCTGGCCAAGTTGGCCGTTAACAGGTCCAGACAATGGCGGTCGAGGGGGTTGTCCGAGCTGACTGTCTGCCGTTCTACCTCGCTACCTCGGCCTCATTCTCCAGGTGAAGGAACAGTTGGAAAAAGGGATTATGGTCTAATTCCATACTTCACCGTGAGGTTTGGGATTCATCTCTCAGAACCAACCCCTGCCACTGAAATCATTTATTGGGTTGGGATTTGGAGAGCGGGGGATGCGGAAAGAGAATAAATCGAAGGGGCGATTTGTGGGAAAATCTGACCAGGGTGTCCGAGGATTCCTTGTGGGACCCCAAGGATCACTCCTGCTTCGTCTAATTTTCCCCCACTCAGTCAGCGTCACATGGCCTGGCGTCAAAATTGCATCGCAATCCAAGAGATATAATCTGACCTAATTTTGAATACTCAGGAGGCAATTTAAAATAGTGGCCTGCCAGACTGCAGCGTGGAAGGGGGAGTAAGTACTTGCCCCCATTTCAACACTCTACCACCTGCCTCCTTCTCATTCAAAGGTCTCAACTCAAGACATTTTGGAGCCTGGTATTGGGGGGTACCAGGGTAAGTAATTGGCCTATGATTGGTGCCCAGCACTCCAGGCACATCCGTGACGGCGATGGACGTGACAAAATGGGACTTTCTCACATATAATGACAACGTTTCAACAAGGGTGGTTATGACTGAAAAGAGTGCTCCTGAGACACATGGAACACTGTGAGCTGTTGGTCTCGGCTGTGTAACTGTTTTTTTGCCTTTCAGCTCCACACAAAGGCAGGCCCAGTCCCAGTGTAGAATTCCAGGGCATCAAACCGCGCGAACCATTCATTATTGTTAAACAGAGCTCCTGTTTCAAGCACAAGCGCTTAACAATAAATTGAAAAAGGAAAACTATTTCGACCATAAAATGCTCCAACGATTCCATTTTTAAAACTCCGATCAAACCAAATGCTACGACACCCGGAGGCAAATAGCAGTTTAGAAATGTAATCACTTTGGTGTTAAATTTATGTTTATATTCAGTGTTTTTTGCTGTCACTGAATGATTAAATGGTAGAAAGATTTACAAACTGAAGATTTTTTCACTCTGTACATTGAGCCGAGCAGAACCTTTCTTAGCATCTACCAGGATTAAGACGGGGGGCCTTATATCACTGACAACTCCCGTTGTGTGGCACAGCTAACAAGAGCTCGACTAATAAGGTGCAATACAGACCAAAATTCATTCGATTCCCGAAACCTATTCATCAAAAAAAAGATCAGCTGCTACAGGAGAAAGAGCAGACAGCTACCTTTGGAAGGGAGGGAAGTATAACAATAACAGCAAAGGAATTTTCAGGCAGTCATTCAGAACTTAAAAGCCTTTCTTGTGACTTTCTGTTAGAAACTATTGCTTTTCTCTGGAGAGGATCTGTTTTAAAGCTCTTGGTTACTTGACTTGGATAGTAATAAGAGCTGGAGAGTTACAGAAATGTTTGAATAAAAATTGTGTTAAACTTTTCAGCAGATGCTCCATCAAGTCACTGGGGTCCGGGTGATTTAATTAGGTCTGTTCTGGCAGCTCATCCTTCACAATTCCTCTGCAAATAAGCCGTCCTCCCCACACTGCAGAATCCTCTGTGGAGTCTTGGCCCTGCTCACATTCTTCGTAAGTAAATGCTCTTCTGCTCAAGCCTTGTGCACAAGCTCTGATCCTCAGTCAGCTCATCTGCTCTTGCGGAGTCAATGGTTTTTTTTTACTCCGCCTAACACGTGAGCCGCAAAGAGGGTCTGACCCAAAGCAGCAACAGCCTGTACTTACCTCGTACCTTTAATGTAGTGGAATGCCCCCAAAGTGCTCCACAGGAGTGTAAATTGACACTGACCTCTAACCATCAAGGACAAAGGCAGCGAGTGCATGGGGACACCATCACCGCCAGATACATGTTCCCTTCCAAATCACTCACCGTCCTGACTTGAAACCCTATCGCCTTCTCCTTCGTCATCACCGGGTCTAAAACCTGCAAGTCCCTTACTAACAGCACTGTGGATGTACCTCCCACCTTTCCAATTGAAGCCACCCCACATCGTCGGGACTTTGAACACAAAAATCAAGGCTGATGCTCCAGTGACTCCTGCTGCCTCTTGGATGAGAGCTCCGTTCTCTCTCCACAGTTGCGGTCAGGCCGGCTGAGATTGCCCAGCATTTTCTGTTTGTCGTGACTCAATCAGATAATCTGCTCGTTATCGCGTTGCTGTTTAAGCGCCCTTGCCTTGCACAAATTGGCTGCTGCCTTTTCTACATAACAACAATGACTACACTTCCGAAGCACTTAGAATCACAGAACTGCTACTGCACAGTCGGAGGCCGATCAGCCCATCGCCTCCATGCTGGTTCTCTACAAGTGTGACTCACATAGTAGCCCTACACCCATGCCCTATCCCTGTTGCTCTGCGATGCTTTTTTTTCTTGTCAGGTGTTTATTTGGAGCCTTTTTTAAATCTGCAATTGAATTGTCATCGGCTGCACCATGGGTTGTACCATATTGCGGCCATGAAAGATGCTATATAAAGGCAAGTATTTAATTTCTAGATTCAATAACCCTCAGAATAAGGCATTCAGATATACCCAACATTCCTCTGCATACCATTCCCCTAATGCAATATTAAAACATCCCTACACCACGCTCTATACACACAAATAGTCTTTACAAGTCAGCGGTGCACAATTATTCCTTGCTGGCAGTTTGGTCATAACTGCAACAGCCCTTTGTACAAGAAAAGAGAGGATGTGAGTTGCAGTCGTAGACCAAAGGCACCTTTCCAAAGCTCAGGTAACCCGTGTGATGTGCAGAGGGATTTATATTTGGGTCTAGGTTTCCTTCCCACACAAGGGATGTCGTAATGTCTCTCCTTCACCCTCCAAGGACCTCTACACAACCACTACTGAATGTTCATGACCTGTCAGTAATACACGGCAATAGTTTTGGCATTTCCGACATTCAGGCAGTGAAAAACCTGTTAATTGCGTAATGCTTAAACAAATACAGTACAGCAACTAAACCCCAGTGGTGAAGTCATTCCTTTCATTACATCACTCACCTTTCTCCCCGTTTAATTACAATGTGTATTTCTTAGCAAGTCCACATTTCTCTTATTCAAGCACTTGGTGCTGCCAAGCCTTTTATTTTCCCGTGCCATCCTTTTCTCTTCAAAATGGTGCACCAAAGGGGGTGGCACGTTGGCGCAGTGGTTAGCACTGCTGCCTCACGCCTACGAGGACCCAGGTTCGATCACGGCTCTGGGTCACGGTCAGTGTGGAGTTTGCGTATTCTCCCCTGTGTGGGTCTCGCGCCCACAGCCCAGAGATGTGTAGGGTAGGTGGATTGGCCACGCTCAACTGCCCCTTAATTGGAAACTATGTTTTAAAAATGCATAAATGACTAGTTTTTTTCACTTCTTCCCCAGTCTAATGCAGAATATGGCACTGAACTCCCCACCGGAAAATGTGAACTTATGCTGAGATGCGAGTTCTGGAGACACTAGGCAGAACCACACGCAGGTGGGCATTTAACATGGATATTACTCTGCTACAGGGGCAGAACTCCCAGCTAGCCTAATCTGCTAGCCTAATCTTGGGCGGGATTCTCCGACCACCCCCCGCCGGGTCGGAGAATCGCCGGGGCCGGCAGGAATCCCGCCCCCGCCGTCTCCCGAACTCTCCAGCACCAGAGATTCGGCGGGGCGGGAATCGCGCCGCGCCTGTCGATTCTCCGGCCTTGGTTGGGCTGAAGTCCCACCGCTGTCATGCTGGTCCCGCCAGTGAATCAAACCACCTACCTTACCGGCGGGACCAGGCGGCGCGAGCGGGCTCCGGGGTCCTGGGGGGGGGGGGGGGGGCGATCTGGCCCGGGGGGTGCCCCCACGGTGGCCTGGCCCGCGATCGGGGCCCACCGATCGGCGGGCGGGCCTGTGCCGTAGGGGCCCTCTTTTCCTTCCGTCTTCGCCATGGTCTTCACGATGGCGGAGGTGGAAGTGACCCAATCCCCTGCGCATGTGCGGGGATGACGTCAGCAGCCGCTGACACTCTGGCGCATGCACGGACTTCCGCCGGCTGGCAAAGTCCCTTCGGCCCCGCCTGGCATGGCGCCAAAGGCCGTTCCCACCGGCCGGCGGGGCACCAACCGCTCCAACGTGGGCCTAGCCCCTCAGGGTTAGAGCTTTGCCCCTAAAGATGCGGAGACTTCCGCACCTTTGGGGCGGCCCAACGCCGGAGTGGTTCACGCCACTCCATCCCGCCGGGACCCCCCCCCCCCCCCCCGCCCCGCCGGGTAAGGGAGAATCCCGCCCCTTGTCCTTATTCTCTGTCTGCAAGTGTGCCTTTCAGAAGGAGCCACTGGACTGTTGGGACCCTGGTTCACTTTATGTCTCAATGCTCTGAAGGATATACAGGGAGAGGAATTGCATCCTATTCTATTATTTAAGAAGAAGTGAGGTTACTGAGGGTTATAATACTTGCATTTACCGCCATCTCAGGTCGAAACATCTCAAAAGTGCTTTGCCGCAATTAATTTGTCTGCCATATGCAATTAGTCTTGTTATGAAGGCAATTATGGCGGCCAATTTGCACTGATAGCCTCCTACAATACAGTGGCCAACCATCCGGGATTGCCCTGGAGTTTCCGGGAATAAAGATTAATCTCCAGAACACAGCAATGACACTGCAGAAAATTTAGAAGAGCACTATAATAAGTGGTCTTTCTTTTAATTTTCTTTAAACATTTGCTTATCAGGCATAAAATGTTGGCGATTATAATGAAGCAGTTTGACAATCAAAAATCAAAAACTGGGGAGATGATGGCTTGCTGGCAATGTTACTAGACTAGCAATCCAAGACCCAAGTTAATGCTCTGGGGCATGGGTTCAAATCCTACAACAGCACCTGGTCCAATTTAAATTCAAATCAATACAAAGCTGGAATTGAAAGCTAATGTTAGTAGTCATGGGTAGCACAGTGGCGAGCATTGTTGCCTCCCAGCGCCAGGGACCCGGGTTAAATTCAGGCCTCGGGTGACTGTGTGGAGTTTGCACTTTCTCCCCATGTTTGCGTGGATTTCCTCCGGGTGCTCAGTTTCCTCCCACAGTCCAAAGATGTGCCGGTTAGGTGGACTGGCCATGCTAAATTGTCCCTTAGAATCCAAAAGGATAGGTGGGGGTTACTGGGTTACGCGGATAGGGTGGGGGCGTGGGCTCAGGGAGCGTGCTCTTTCCAAGGGTCGATGCAAATTCAATGGGCTGAATGGTCTCCTTCTGCACTTTAGGGATTCTGTGATTCTATGATCAATTGTTGTGAAAACCCATCAGTCACTAATGCCTTATAGAAGGAAATCTGCAAATGAAAGGAGACTTCCGTAGGTGAAACGTGCTCCCGCTGTCATTGGCGGGGAGGGTACAGACTGTGAAGATGACAGTCCTCCCGAGATTGCTGTTTGTGCTTCAATGCCTTCCAATCTTTATCACTATGGCTTTTTTCAGGAAGATGAACACGGTGATCTCGGGTTTTGTATGGGCTGGTAGGACTCCGAGGGAGAAAAAGGTCCTTTTTCTAACTGGGGCGCGGGGAGGGGGTCTTGGCCCTTCCGAATTTTATTAACTTTCGATAGTTTTTTTAAAAAATTTAGATTACCCAATTATTTTTTCCAATTAAGGGGCAATTTAGCATGTCCAATCTACCTACTCTGCACATTTTTGGGTTGTGGGGGCGAAACCCACGCAGACACGGGGAGAATGTGCAAACTCCACACGGACAGTGACCCAGAGCCGGGATCGAACCTGGGACCTCAGCGCCGTGAGGCGGTTGTGCTAACCACTAGGCCACCGTGCTGCCCTGACTTTCGATAGTTAAGAAGTGAGGGAGGGGTCGGTGTGGGAGTGAGTAGAGGCGACATCCTGTAAGGGTACGAGTTTGGAGGCTTTACTAACGGCGCCTCTGCCGATCTCGCCGGCTCGATAGTTCACAAGCCCAGTGGAAGTGGCAGGGTGTGGGGGCAATGGAGGCAGCACATGAGATTGAAGGGGGCATCAGTGTGGTCACCGACCTGTGACAATCACAGTTTTATTCCGGGAGGGTTGGACGGGGGCTTTAGGAGATGGCAGCGGGCAGGGTTCGAGAGATTTGGTGATCTCTTCATTGAGGAGGGTTTCCCGAGCCTGGAGACATTAGAGGAGGAGTTTGAGTTGCCGGGTGGGAACGGGTTTCGGTACCTGCAGGTATGGAACTATGACCGGAGACAGGTCCCAAGCTTTCCTCGCTGCCCCCAAAGGGGACTACAGGATAAAGTGATGTCAAAAGCAGGGGTTGAAGAGGGTAGGGTCTCGGAAATATACCAGGAATTGATGGAGTGGGAAGGGGTCCCAATGGGGAGGTGAAGAGGAAGTGGAAGGATGAGTTGGGAGGGGAATTGGAAGTCGGACCATGGGAAAAGGACTTGAAGAGAGTCAATTCATCTTCGTTGTGTGCCAGGCTTGGCCTGATCCAGTTCAAGGTGGTCCATAGAGTACATATGACTGTGGCCCGGATGAGTAGGTTTTTTGAGGAAGTGAAGGATAGGTGCAGGCGGAGTGGGGGTAACCCGGCGAACCACGGACACATGTTCTGGGCATGTCTGAAGTTGAGGGGATACTGGCAGGATATTTTGGAGTATCGGAAGATCCGGGAGCCCGGAGGGGGGGGGGGGGGGGGGGGGGGGGGGAGAGAAGCCGATGTTTTTGGCCTTTGCCTCCCTGGTGGCCTAGAGATGGATCTTGTTGGGATGGAAGGACTCGGAGCCTCCAAAGTCAGGAGCGTGGGTCAGCGACATGGCCGGGTTTCTCAGGCTGGAAAAGATTAAGTTCGCCTTGAGAGGATCAATTCAGGGGTTCGCACAGAGGTGGCAGCTGTTCATCGACTTCGTCAAGGAAAACTGACTGTCAGCAGAAATAGAGCGGGTGGGGAGGAAAATGGGAGACATGACAGTGTAAAGTAAGGACAGGGAATCTAATATACAGGTAGTTAGGATCTAGGGCGTGGGGGTAGTTGGGTATGTTATTGTGATGTTGTTGCATGTGTCGGTCCACTCGGTTGTTTCAAATGTTAAATTGTTAAACCGTGAAAATTACAAACGCTTCAATAAAATGTTTTCTAAAAAGAAAATAGAAGGAAATCTGCCATTCTGACTTGGTTTGGACTACATGTTACTGCAGCTCATAGGAGCAAAGACGCTAAACTGCCCTCTGGGATGGCCTATCAAGCCACTCAGTTCAAGGGCAATTGGGGTGGGCAGCAAATGCTGGTCTTGGCAGCAATGCATACATCCCATGAAAGAAGTTAATAAAATAAATCTAATTGCGTGTCAATTGGCAAAAGGAAGATTGTTTCATGACGATGATGGTGATGAGCGTATTGGGCGACCAATGCCAAGCGTGTGGAGGTCATGTGATGGAATATGCCAAATCCGCAATGGCAACCCTAACCCGCAGTGAGAGGAATGATTGTTGAGGGTGATCTTTTATGTACAGTACAAACATAAGTTAATGGGTGATCTCAACTTGAATTTTCCAGTCAGTAGTCCCACAATTTGATCAGTAAAGCTTCCTGGGCAATACCGTTCACATTAACAGGCATTGTGTGTGTGTGTGTGTTCTGCCTATTGTATTTACCAAATCATTTACTTTCTGTCCATTACACGGCTCTCACCTTCTCAAAGTCTACTCCAGTTTCTGCTTTACGCACAGCAGCTATTGAATAACCTCCAGGGTGGGTTTTAATTGGTTTATATGCAGGGACAAAGAAGAAACACACGACAATAGAAACAACATTCCCACCTCCCCCCACAGCTCCACACACCTCACGAGGCCACAGCTAATCAGCTTTTAAAGCACATTGTGAGCTGTAACCTTACACAATTCAGCATCAGCCGGTTTACAGTATCGCTAGCACGGTCAGCAGACTTGTCACACAACAGGGTTTGACAATTCTGCTTAAAGGCACAGGAACACAACATGGAATTTGCTATCACGGGGAGTGGTTGAATTGAATAGTACAGATGCATTTAAGGGGAATTTAGACAAGTACATGAGGGACAAGGGACTAGAGGGTTACAATGATAGATTTAGGTCAGGAAAGATGGGTGCTGGGCAGCACAGTGAAATGAAATGAAAATCGCTTATTGTCACAAGTAGGCTTCAATGAAGTTACTGTGAAAAGCCCCTAGTCGCCACATTCCGGCACCTGTCCGGGGAGGCTGGTACGGGAATCGAACCGCGCTGTTGGCCTGCTTGGTCTGCTTTAAAAGCCAGCGATTTAGCCTGGTGAGCTAAACCACCCCCCAGTGGCGCAGTGGGTTAGCCCTGCAGCCTCAAGGCGCCGAGGTCCCAGGATCGATCCTGGCTCTGGGTCACTGTCCGTGTGGAGTTTGCACATTCTCCCCGTGCTTACGTGGGTTTCGCCCTCACAACCCAAAAATATGCAGGCTAGGTGGATTGGCCACGCTAAATTTCCCCTTCGTTGGAAAAAATTAATTGGGTACTCTAAAAAAAATTTTAAATAGGAAAGATGGGTGCAGGCGGAGCATAAACACCAACATAGACTGGTTAGGCCTGATGGCCTGTTTCTGTGCCATATATCATAGCATCCTACAGTGCAGAAAGAGACCATTCGGTCCATCTAGTCTACACTGACCCTCCGCAAGAGCACACCACCTAGGCCCACTCCCCCACCCTATCCCCATAACCCCACCTAACCTTTTGGACACTAAGGGCAATTTAGCGTGGCCAATCCACCTAACCTGCTCATCTTTGGACTGTGGGAGGAAACCAGAGCACCCGGAGGAAACCCACGCAGACACGGGGAGAGCGTGCAACCTCCACGCAGTCACCCAAGATTGGAATTGAACCCGGGTCCCTGGTGTTGTGAGGCAGCAGTGCTAGCCACTGTGCCACCATACCGCTCAAATATCTAACGCATGCAATCCTATGTATGAAGCTTTAGGAAGTAAGTAATACGAGGTTTGGCTTTGGCTTTGATTTTTAGGTCATCATTGGCTACAGGAATAGTGCCAGAGGACTGGAGGATAGCAAATGTGGTCCCTTTGTTCAAGAAGGGGAGTAGAGATAACCCCGGTAACTATAGGCCGGTGAGCCTAACATCTGTGGTGGGTAAAGTCTTGGAGAGGATTATAAAAGATACGATTTATAATCATCTAGATAGGAATAATATGATTAGGGATAGTCAGCATGGTTTTGTGAAGGGTAGGTCATGCCTCACAAACCTTATCGAGTTCTTTGAGAAGGTGACTGAACAGGTGGACGAGGGTAAAGCAGTTGATGTGGTGTATATGGATTTCAGTAAAGCGTTTGATAAGGTTCCCCACGGTCGGCTATTGCAGAAAATACGGAGGCTGGGGATTGAGGGTGATTTAGAGATGTGGATCAGAAATTGGCTAGTTGAAAGAAGACAGAGAGTGGTGGTTGATGGGAAATGTTCAGAATGGAGTTCAGTTACGAGTGGCGTACCACAAGGATCTGTTCTGGGGCCGTTGCTGTTTGTCATTTTTATAAATGACCTAGAGGAGGGAGCAGAAGGATGGGTAAGTAAATTTGCAGACGACACTAAAGTCGGTGGAGTTGTAGACAGTGCGGAAGGATGTTGCAGGTTACAGAGGGACATAGATAAGCTGCAGAGCTGGGCTGAGAGGTGGCAAATGGAGTTTAATGTGGAGAAGTGTGAGGTGATTCACTTTGGAAAGAATAACAGGAATGCGGAATATTTGGCTAATGGTAAAATTCTTGGTAGTGTGGATGAGCAGAGGGATCTCGGTGTCCATGTACATAGATCCCTGAAAGTTGCCACCCAGGTTGATAGGGTTGTGAAGAAGGCCTATGGTGTGATGGCCTTTATTGGTAGAGGGATTGAGTTCCGGAGCCATGAGGTCATGTTGCAGTTGTACAAAACTCTAGTACGGCCGCATTTGGAGTATTGCGTACAGTTCTGGTCGCCCCATTATAGGAAGGACGTAGAAGCTTTGGAACGGGTGCAGAGGAGATTTACCAGGATGTTGCCTGGTATGGAGGGAAAATCTTATGAGGAAAGGCTGATGGACTTGAGGTTGTTTTCGTTAGAGAGAAGAAGGTTAAGAGGTGACCTAATAGAGGCATACAAAATGATCAGAGGGTTAGATAGGGTGGACAGCGAGAGCCTTCTCCCGCGGATGGAGGTGGCTATCACGAGGGGATATAGCCTTAAATTGAAGGGTAATAGATATAGGACAGAGGTCAGAGGTGGGTTTTTTACGCAAAGAGTGGTGAGGCCGTGGAATGCCCTACCTGCAACAGTAGTGAACTCGCCAACATTGAGGGCATTTAAAAGTTTATTGGATAAGCATATGGATGATAAGGGCATAGTGTAGGTTAGATGGCCTTTAGTTTTTTTTTCCATGTCGGTGCAACATTGAGGGCCGAAGGGCCTGTACTGCGCTGTATCGTTCTATGTTCTATGTTCTATGAGGTTGGCTTTTACCACATAAATGTGTCGCAAGTACGTTTAAGGATGTTTTTGTGGAGGGGGCACCCTTGATTTTCCCTTCTATACACTGTGCACTCCACCCATTAGTACATAGAAGTACCCAGGATGTGCAGCACACAAATAGGCCATCCTACTTACTCAACATACTGCCATCAATGGTTTTACAGATGTCTTCTGGACGGGGTGGAAGGCACGGTAAATTATAATCACAGATACGAGCCTCCCCGCACTGCTCTTTATCTCACCCTATCAGTAATTCATTCTATTCCCTTCTCCCTCACGCGTTTATTAGACTTCCTCTGTATTTATTAGACATCCTCTTATATGTATTTATGTCATTCGCCTCAACAGCTCCATGCAGGAGCGAGTTCCACACCCTAACTTATCAGCAGAGTAAGGAAAACAAGTACAGTAATTGGATTTGTTGAGTCTTATTGTATTGAAGGCCTGTGTCCATGCCTCTTGTCAGCAACCCTAGCTGTTAACCAGTGCACAGTGACTGTCTTTGCAACCCTGCAACCCTGCAACCACCCCCCCCCCCCCCTCCCCCACTCACATACTTCCATTTCATTCATGGATTTGGCTAGTTCACAATCAAGAGCTTGGCAAGCTAACAAGCATGGTCTGGCATCCTAACCCAAAGCCCATTAGAGTCGAGATGGGCCTGACCTTCCCTGCCCCTCTCATGATTTTAATAGTTTTGCTTTTAGAGCGTTTCCCAGAGCAGAAATTGAATTCGACAAACGCAATTACAAAACAGGGTTGAGCATGGTAATGTAAAACATGTTCTCGTATCTGGAACCAGGAACAGTATGATTATATTTCACCCTTCCCCCCCTCCCCTTCCATCCCATCCTAAAAACATCTTTTAAACTAATCGCCTTTATGACAATATTTGGAAAGCGTAGTTGGTTATCTTCTCTTCACATTTCAGTGCTTTAAGGCAATAACGACTCCTGGGAAGGCCACACTAGCTCTCCTTGGTTGGTGGTTGTTGGTGGTCCAGTTGGTGGCACCCATGCTTCTAAATCACAAGGTTCTGAATTCAAGCCCCACTCCAGGGCTTAAGGAGAAAAATAAATGCTGCAACTCCCGTGCAGGATGGGGGCAATGCTACATGGTTGGAGTTGCTGTCTTTGGATGCGATGTTAACCCGAGGCCCCCAGCTGTCTTCCCGGGTGCCTGTAAGATCACATGGCACTATTTAAAAGAGGAGCAGGGAAATTATCTTCTGTGTTCTGGAAAATATTTATCCCTCAATTAACATCATGTGAAAACAGATTACCTGGTCACTATCACATCGCTGTTTGTGGGAGTTTGCTGTGTGGGTATTAGCTGTCATATTTTCTATGTTACGAGTTGACTACACTTCAAATGTACTTCACTGACCTATCACATGCTTTGAGGCATCTAATGGTTGTGAAAAGCGCCACTTTTTTCTGTTTAGCTTCTGTTGTTCTTTACCTGATGAGTTTAATGTACTGTTTGGTAAAGCATGGTGGCAATGGCATTGCTGCCTCATAGAGCCAGGGACCCGGGTTCGATTCTGGCCTTGGGTGACTGTGTGGAGTTTGCACCTTCTCCCCGTGTCTGTGTGGGTTTTCTCCAGGTGCATCGGGTTCCTCCAACAGTCCAAAGATGTGCAGGTTAGGCGGATTGGCCATGCTAAATTGCCCCTTAGTGTCCCGGGATGTGCAGGTTGGGAGGGGTTATGGAGATTGGCAGGGGACTGGTCCTAGGTTGGTTGCACTTGTGGAGAGTTGGTGCAGGCTCAATGGGCTGAATGGCCTCCTTCAAAACTGTATGGATTCAATGGGATTTTATAGACAAACAGACCACAAAACCGCCAGATAATTAAAGCCAAGTACTGCAGATGCTGGAAATTTGAAATAAGAACAGAGCATGCTGGAAAAACGCCAGGTCTGGCAGAATCGGTGGTGAGACAAACAAGAGGCAATGTTTTGAGTCAAATGTGACTTCTTCAAAACAGTCAACCTCTGCAATCTCAGTTAAGGAGCATTATCACCACATTTAAGTTCCCTTTGTCTTCTTGTCCATGATATCTTTGTCAATCTCCACCCTGGCCCTCTATCCAGCCCCACCGCTCCATGCATTCCCCCCCCCCCCCCCCCCCCCCCCCCCCCCCCCCCCCCACCACCACCACCACTCCCCACCACCCACAACAGTATAAATCTGATCCTACTTTCAGTTCTCTTCAGCTTTGACAGAGTCATCCAGACTCGAAACGTTAGCTCCCGTCTCACTCCACAGATGCTGTCATACCTGCTGTGATAGTCCAGCATTTTCTGTTTTTGTGTCAGATTCCAGTATCTGCAGTAATTTGCTTTTATGATATAGAATCCTGGCAAAATGTAACACTGGCCAGCACTCCTTTCTTGACCAATAGGGGCTGGAGGATTGGCTGGGGTGGTGGGTTGTAGAGTTGGAGGCAAAGCTTTTTTCGGGAGCTCGCTCAAATTGCCTTGCGGTTGACTGATGATAGACCCAGAACTCCATATTGTAATGCAGGCAAATCCTGGTGATGATGCTGAAGCACCATTAGCATCTGAAGAGGTAAGAGGTCGCTTTAAAGGCCTGATGTGCTGTGAAGAAGAATCTTCCTTAGATATTAGGCATGACTGAGGCTTACTAAGGTGGTTGGATGGAGCCAGATTTGAGGCAACTGAGGCCCCACCTCTCTATTCTGAGACTTCATGGCTTTTCTACCACCGGCCCCGATATCCCAGGCTTCTCCTCACAGCCCTGGGGGGCATAAGTAAAAGGGGAAAATGGGAAGGATTTGAGGAAAATGGACGCTCAAAGAGAGAGCAGTAAAAATAAAGAGGGCTCATTTACTTCCAAAGTAATGGTTCTACTCATGGAATGAGTGAGCACTGTGACCATCCCATGGGGATCCCGGGCAGAAACGGCCAAAATTCCGTCTATGCGATCAATGTTTGACACCCACGCATTGAGGGTTTATCAGGATTAACCCGAGTGTTAAGGCAGATTGACCTATTAACACTGCCCGACAGTCCATTATCACATATAGCTTAGCTGAATATGAAGCAAGGACCATTCTCTCTCTGTAAAAGGCAACGTTCACCCTCAAACCTTTTATTTCCTGTAGTGGGACAGCTGGGCCAGCAGCCTACTGTAGACAAAGACTCGAGGCTCTGTCCTTCCCCAATGCAACTGAACATTGTTCCAGAGCTTTAAGGGAAGCTTCATCTGTTAAAGCCACAAGCTTTCATTCTGGCTGAACACCCTCGGCCACCGCCCCCCCCCCCCCCCCCGCAAAAATAAAACGCACAACGCTTTTAACCTGAATTTAACTGAGCTGATCTTTTTTTATTTTGGAAATGTAGGACACACAAGATGTTTAATCCGATCTTTCTTCCCTTGTCCACAGCTTGAGAGGGAAGTTCAGAGGGAGCCTCGTTGAATACCGTGCCTTCTCCTCCCCTCCACTTTGCTTTTGTCCCCCTATCGAGGCCGCCAATGCATTATATCACTGACAAGAAAGGACTGAATTCAAAAGAGAGTCCTCACAACGTGGCTCAATACCTCGGGGATCGGAAAATAGCTGCTCATGTCTCCCTGGGATGGACACACATTACCAAAATGTTTTAAAAATAAATGCGTTTGAAGAAGTGAAAATTTATTGGTGAGGCCTGGGGGTTTGGCGGGAATGGCGGTAAAGCCCGTGGTACGTGATATGGCTCAGAACAAGGAATTGACACTCCCCAATCTGAAAGAGAACTCAAATAAATATTATACAGTAGGGGAAAAGCAGGACATCCATTCTGCTAAACTTTGTTGTCATTTGGATGTCAGTAAAGCAGAGTGGAGTCCGTGCGAATCCCCACAATGTAAACCCACTGGAACGGTGGAAAATGTCAGCAGTACGATAAATATACGTGCGCAAATTATTCTAGGTGGCGGGTTGAGAAAGTGGTTACAAATATATACAAGATACTGGACTTTTAAATGGAGCCATGGCCGTAGAAAAGCGAGGAATGTATGAGGAAGGAACCTTTGCAAAATACTGAATTAGCCTCAACTGGAGCATTGAGTCCAATTCTGGGCACTGTGCTTTTTGAAAGATTACACAGGTTATTTGGCCCAGAAACAGGCCATTCAGCCCAACTAGTCCATGTTGGTCTTTATGGTCCACTCAAGCCTTCTCCCATATTTCCTCATCCTAAATCTACCATCAAGCAACCCACTGTTCCCTTCTTCCACACCTGCATATCTAGCTTCTCCTTAAACGCATCTATACTATTCACCTCAACTATCCCTGTGGAAGTGAGTTCCATATCCTTCTAACTCTTTGGGTAACAAAGTTTCTTCTGAGTTCGCGATTGGATTGCTTGGTGACTAGTTATGCCCCTCCCCACAAAGGAGACATGGATGTGAAGGCTCTAGGGAGCACGAAGAAAAAAAATATTGGCATAGTTCTGGGAACGAGGGAATCGTTCGGAGAAGCTTGGGTTGCTTTCCTTGGAGAAGAGAAGGTTGAGAGGAAATGTGATCGAAAATCACGAGGGGGGGGGGGTTAGTTTGAGATGGGGCATCTGGTTAGAGCCAAAATGTTCCCATCGGTGGAAGAGAGCCAGCTTATTTGAGGCGATTGGTAAAAGAATCAAAGGCAACATGAGGAGATATCTATTTCACGCAATGGCTGGTTACAATCTGGAATGCACTGGCTGACCGGGTGATGGAAGCAGATTCAATTGTGTGACTCGAGAGTTAAGGATACGACCGACTGAGCTGGGCTGGCAATAACCCTAGAGGTACTGCTGATCATCTCTGCTGCCTGTCAGAAATCACATTATGTTGTGTGACCTACCGTATCATCGATTGTGACACGAGCACCACATTCCGATCACTGGCTGTGCGGCACTTTGTAAAGGAGTTGTACATTGTTTGTCCACGAGACTTGCATTTACACAGCTGCTTCGGCTCTCCGAGATGTTAGCCAAATGAGCATGAACTCCTGCTTCACGAATATGGAGCTTACCGCCCACAAATATTGACTCCTTTACTGTGCATGGTGTGGAGTTCATCCAACTCCCGTCTTGACTGAACTGTACACAGAGGCCAACTGGCTTCAACCATCTAGATGCTCGCACGTTGATGCAGAACAGTACAAGACCAATATAGTATCAGATGAGCAGGAAGGGAAGAAAGTAACAAAGGAAGAATGAAATTAAATGAACTGCTATTTACTCTGACTGATCACATCCTCAGAATTACTTCTGAAGTTATTACTCAGGCACAAATCTGCCAATCTGTGCATGGGAACATCCCACAGACAGAAAATGGAACACATGGAACAGTTACTCATTGACAAGTATACCAGAAGAACACCTTGGGCGGGATTCTCCGACCCCCCACCGGGCCGGAAAATCGCCGGGCGGGGCGGCGTGAATCCCACCCCGACCCCGGCTGCCGAATTCTCTGGCGCCGGTTTTCTGGCAAGGGGCGGGAATCGCGCAGCGCCGGTTGGGAGCCGTTGGCAGTGGCCCGCCCCGGCCTTTCTCCACTCTGCGATGGGCCGAGCGGCCGCCCATTTTCGGCCAGTCCTGCCAGCGTCATTTACACAAGGTTCTTACCGGTGGGACCTGGCTCTGCGGGCAGCCTGCGGAGTTCTTGGGGTGGACAGGGGGATCTGGCCCCGGGGGGCACCCCCACAGTGGCCTGGCTCGCGATCGGGGCCCACCGATCTGCGGGCAGACCTGTGCCATGGGGGGGAACTCTTTCCCTCCGCGCAGGCCGCTGTAAACCTCCGCCATGGCCAGCACGGAGAAGAAACCCCCTGCTCATGCGCAGGAATCACACCAGCGGTTCTGGGAACGCGCTCCTGCGCATGCGCCAACTTGCATTGGCTGGTGGAGGCCCTTCAGCACCGGTTGGCATGGCGCCAATCACTCCATTAGTGTAGAAAAGATCACAGGACTCTTCCCAGAAACATAATGACAACAATTGTCACCAGGCCAAAGCAGGTGATATTAAGAGGCCCGATTCCCAAACAATTTCGACTGGGTGAATTGGATTACAATTATCCTGGGAAAGTTTTGACTATATTTTCCTGGAGATGGAATTTAATAAGAAGAATTTTTTTGTCTCAATCAGTATAATATTTTCCTAAAATGAATGGTAAAACCCACGGCCATTTGTGTTGGTGCCCCTGGAAAACCTTTTTCCTGTTATAAAGTTAAAGTGCCCAATTCTTTTTTTCCCCCAAAAAATTAGGGGCAATTTAGCTTGGCCAGTCCGCCTATCCTGCACATCTTTGGGTTGTGGGGTTGAGACCTGCGCAGACACGGGGAGAATGTGCAAACTCCACACGGACAGTGAGCCAGAGTCGGGATCCAACACGGCTCCTCGGCGGTGTGAGGAGACAAAGCAGGGTTAACGTTTCGAGTCCTTTGGCTCTTCGTCAGAACTGAAAGGAGGGAGAATGTGTTCGCGCTGTAAGAGTTTGCAACAAAAAGTAGCAAGTTTTTAAAAATAAATTTAGAGTTATTTTTCTCCAATTAAGGGGCAATTTAGTGTGGCTATACCACCTACCCTGCACATCTTTGGGTTGTGGGGGTGAAACCCATGCAGACACGGGGAGAATGTGCAAACTCCACACGGACAGTGACCCAGGGCCGGGCGAAGTTTCATTTTTACCCAGTGCATTTTCTTACCTAACCTCTCAAAGCCAAAAGGAAATAGCAAGGGCAGCACGCTGGCGCGGTGGTTAGCACTGCTGCTTCACGGCGCTGAGGACCCGGGTTTGATCCTGGGTCACTGTCCATGTGGAGTTTGCACATTGTCCCCGTGTTTGCGTGGGTTTCGCCCCCACAACCCAAAAGATGTGTAGGTTAGGTGGATTGGCCACGCTAAATTGCCCCTTAATTGGAAAAAATGAATTGGGTACTCTAAATTTAAAAAAAGAAAATAGCCAACACAATCTTATGCAATATGCAAGCTTGTGGGTCAATTTTACCGTAAATGATTGAGTTACTTCCCTGGTCTTTTCTCTCTCTCTCTCATTTTAAATAAACTTATTGGTGATATCCCTTTTTCTAAAGTGTGTTAGATGCGATTGCTTCCCTGGTCCTATCAGAGATTCAGGTGTTGTCCTCAATCAGATTGACCTCTCGCACAAACGGGGATTAACCTGTTCCTCTCAACTCTTCTCTTTTCCAAACCTAATATTTAGCAATGATCTTACTTAAGCTCCTGTGAAAGTGCTTGGCTCTTTGCACGGTGCAATTTGAATAAATTACAGGTATACATGCCTCACAAATAAATATTTTATATATTCCAGCGGTTTCTATTATCACTCTCCTCTGTATGGGAATCTTTGTTCTGTGTGTCTCTCAGCAGCCATTCCACCAGTGTTTCCCCAGAGGGGGCCCGAAGATTGGAGCCTGTTCAGTGTTGGGCGTGTCCTGTCTAGGGTGCTCTTCATTCCTTCTCACTGATGTCAGGCGCTAAACTGAAATGACATAGTATCAAAATGTGATGAGATCCCAGAGAAAAAGCTTGATGTGAATTTAATTTCATTCTTTGAGAGTCTTCAAGGGATCAGTTAAGGCCAGTGTGCAGAAGTGGTGCTTTTTTTCCCGTCTGTTTTTATTGTCCCACTGGATCCTTGAAATAGTTCCAGGTGCACAACTTTCTGCAACCGTTTTTACTTATTTTTCAAAAGTAGAAATACTAATTTGTAGCAACAGTCACGGTCTGCACCACAGCACCAATGGATCATCAAAATGTGTCTGTCATTCTAGGTTTCCAGAGAGAAAAGTGATTGGGTACAGTAGGACTTAGGTTTAAGGCTACCCTACGGGACCCTACTCTGTCTTTGCTGGTTATAACGATTGTATTTCAGCTGATCTTGACGAGTCTTTTTTCCGAATTAAGGGGAAATTTAGCGTGGCCAATCCACCTACCCTGCACATCTTTGGGTTGTGGGGGTGAGACCCACACAGACACGGGGAGAATGTGCAAACTCCACATTGACAGTGACCCGGGGCAGAGATCAAACCCGGGTCCTTGACGCCGTGAGGCAGCAGTGCTATCTACTGCACCACCGTGCTGCCCTCTGATCTTGGGAAGGTTTGGCCCAGTTCCTGAAGAGCGTAAACCCATAGCATCAACAAATCCGAACCGATATCACTCTAACAGGCTCAGGTTAGGATGAAACGGCATCAATTCTGCTTCTCTCTCCAAAGGATCGTCCCTTTAATCTGAGATAGTGTCCTCTGGTTCTAGTTTTTCCTACAGGTGGAAACATCCTCTCCACGTCCACTCTATCCAGGCCTCGCAGTATCCTGTAATTTTTAATAAGATCCCCCCATATCCTTCGAAACTCCAACGAGTACAGACCCAGAGTCCTCAACCGTTCCTCATACGACAAGCTCTTCATTCCAGGGATCATTCTTGTGAACCTCCTCTGGACCTTTTCAAGGCCAGCAGATCCTTTCTCAGATACGAGGTCAAAACTGCTCACAATACTCCAAATGGGGTCCGACCAGAGCCTTTTACAGCCTCAGAAGTACATCCCTGGTCTTGTATTCTAGCATTGTTTTGGGCCGAGCACGTGGCGAACGTCTTTCCAAACTTGTTTTCTTTGGATTCCTTGACGATTTTTCAGTCCCTCCAATGGTTGCAACTGTTGGCTGACTCCGCAGTCGGCAGCTTTCGTGGAGTGCCGATTTTACTTATTTTATTCAGGTGTTTACAAATGCTGTTCTCTTACTTCCTCACCTGGTATTTTTAAAAATTAAGTCAGCAGGCTTTATTAGAAGATTTTTTTAAAATTTAGAGTGCCCAATTATTTTATTTTCCAATTAAGGGGCAATTCAGCGTGGCCAATCCACCGAATCGGCACATCTTTGGTTGTGGGGGTGAAACCCAGACATGGGGAGGACGTGCAAACTCCACACCAACAGTGACCTGGGGCCGGGATTCGAACCTGGGTCCTCGGCGCCACAGTTATTAGAAGATTTTAACACTATAGGTTGCTAGGTTACACTGCCCGTTTGCCCATGCAAAGAGCTGATGACCTCCTGTGATTGGTCTCTTAAAGTGCCCCTGTTCCACTGCAAGGCTGCTAGTGAGGAATGGCTGGAAATACATAACACTGTGGGTCTGAAATCATATGTAGGCCAGACCAGTTAAGGATGGGGGATTTACTTCCCTAAGGGACATTGGCAGCAAATGGTTTCCATGGTCACCAGTATTGAGACAGCTATAAACGCTAGATTTTTATGAATTGAATTTAAATTCCACCAGCTGCCGTGTGTGGGTTTCCTCCGGGTGCTCCGGTTTCCTCCCACAAGTCCCGAAAGACGTGCTGTTAGGCAATTTGGACAGTCTGAATTCTCCCTCAGTGTACCCAAACAGGCGCCGGAATATGGCGACTAGGGGCTTTTCACAGTTATTTAATTGCAGTGTTAATGTAAGCCTGCTTGTGACACTAATAAAGATTATGATATGGTGGGATTTCAACCCTTCTCCCCCAGAGTATTAGCCTGGACCTGTGGATTATTAGTAGAGTAACATTACCACTGCACTACCACCTCCCTCCTCCAGGTGTGCAAATTAGTTGCCGCATTTCCCACTCGACAACAGTGACTACACTTGAATCTGCATTTCATTGACATGCCAGAGGTCATGAATGGCACTATATGGATGCAAGCCTTTCTTTGTTCTTTGTCTAATCCCCAATTTTAAACATCCCTCACCTTCATAAGGATAACAAGAGGACCCAAAACAATACCAAAGGCTTTACCCTCCTTTTGTCCATTGACAGTGTCATAAGGACCAAATCTTTGCAGTTGAGTGTGAAATTCATCCAATTCCCTCCACCAATCTTTCTGTGTCTCTCTTTTATCTAACAGACTGGTGACAGAGGGAGAGAGGGTTCGTTAACAGGCTGCTTTTATTCCGACATCAGAAATTGCTCAGTCTGTTTATTCAATCAATGAAAAGTGCTTTCATAAAAAGACAAACATGCCTGTCAAGTGCATTGCTGCTCAATGGCCATTGTTCCCAATGAAGCAGTTCAAGTAGGTCAGGAGGGGTCAAAATGTTTAACACACTGAATACCAGCACAGCCTCTGGAAGTGCCTTGGAGTCTGGGATGGACGAAGCTCCCAAATGATGAGTTTTTGAAACCAAAGTCCAGCATTTAACAAAGACAACTATTATTTTATTTGAAGAATGAGTGCACCCAGTGCGGTTCTGTCGCTGAGTGGATTTCCAGAAGGCCTTTGACAAAGCGCGGACGGGAGGCTGCGAAATAAGATAAGAGCCCATGGTGTTAGGAGCAAGATATTTGGCACGCATAGAGGATTGCTAACTGGCAGATAGCAGAGAATGGGAATAAAGGGGTCTTTTTCAGGATGGCAGCCAGTGACTAGTGGTGTTCCACAGGGGTCAGTGTTGGGAGCACAGCAATTCGTCATATACATTAACAATTTCTGTGTGGATTTTACACACTCTCCATGTGTCTGCGTGGGTTTTCTGCGTGGGTTTTCTGCGTGGGTTCCCCCCCCCCCCCACAACCCAAAGATGTGCAGGTTAGGTGGATTGGCCATGCTAAATTCCCCTTTAATCCCTGGGGCCGGGATCAAACCCGGTCCTCGTTGCCCTGAGGCAGCAGTGCTAGGTAACTCTATCTCTGCTAACTGTATCTAAAAATGGACTTTGACCTGAGATTGGTTTTGCTTGAGTGGAGATAAAAGATAGCAGCTAGGATTTTGTGTTTCACTGACATTGTTAAGCATTGTTTAATGGATAATTGTAAGCTATTATCTTGTATGTTAAAGTTAGTAATATTACTAAAGTTTGTTTTAATATACCATATCCCTATTTGTGTGTGGGATCACTCCTGGAGTGAAATATCCTTTCCCTCACTAATTAACACCGTTGGGATCTAGTTCGGGATGGTAATAGAGATCATGACTGATCTGATATAATGATCCTCAACACTTTTCCACCTTATCCTCATATCCATTGATTCCCTTACTGATATCTGTCTGTGTGCTCAATACCATGTACCATTCTCTAAATGACATCTGCCTAAAGGGTAAAAACTAGCCACTGCAAAGCACAGTACATTTTAACAAGAATATTTCCCCATGCAGGCAGAGTGAGTTTAAACTTTCCCCAATTAACCAACCATCCAGTACCAGCGGCTCGCTTCAGTGATCAGACAGAGGGATCGACCGTCCAAATAACAAAAGCGGCATTTAAAAAAGAAAACAGCTGACCATTGCAGACCAGCCAAAGAGCCAGGTCTGGTGAATGACACTTTGTCCTCCCCTCCCCTTTCATCCGCTGTGCGTTGTCTCTCCATCTCTTATAGTTGATTGTACTTAAACCCCTTTAAGATGACAGACTTGTGGGCCATCCTACCAGATGACATTTAACCTCTGTCAGTAATGCTGAGGCCCCTCCGGCAGTGGGAACCTGCTGTCTAGCGTCTTCACAAATGCTGTTTTTTTTCCCCCCCCCCCCGTTTGTTCCTTTCATTCTGAGCTCCTTTTCCCTTGTCAGGTGGGTTCAATCAGACTCTTGAATGGTACCCACTACCCCGCATGTGTGGGGAATCAGAAAGAAGAGCTTTGATTCCCCCTCCTTTGAGGAGACCGTGGTTGTGATAGAGTACATTCCTGGCAGCACTGGCCATTCTTTACCAGCGAGTGACAGAACGCCAAAGTCACTTTTTGGAAGTCCTTTCTTTTGGACTCATTTCTTTTGTTTATGAATGCGTTCCACAGCGGCCGTTACGGTGACTTTTCACAGCGGGAGCAGTTTACTTCCACTGAAGACTTGCACCTACCTTGTTAAAGATGCTCCTGAGCGGCCGAGTGAAGACACCTGCTGAATTTGATACCTCAGGTGTCCCACCATCTCCTGTTCTGCAGTTGCATCGGACCATTTAGTGGTCCTGTCCTTTCACCAATGCGTTAGAGCAGCAGAAAATGTTTGTACTTCACAATATGTTTGCTGGCCGATGTGGGAAGAACTGTATTTGGAGTGATTGATACAATCTCCAATATCGGCTGGTCTGCCAAAGAATCCCTACAGTGCAGGAGGCCATTTGGCCCATTGAGTATGCACCAACCCTCTGAAACAGTACTTCACCTAGGCCCACGCCCTGGCCTATCCCCGTAACCCCACCTAACCTTTTGGATACCAAGGTGCAATTTAAAAAAAATAAATTTAGAGTACTCAATTCATTTTTTCCAATTAAGGGCCAATTTAGTGTGGCCGATCCACCTACCCGGCACATCTTTGGGTTGTGGGGCGAAATCCACGCAGACACGGGGAGAATGTGCAAACTCCACACAGGCAGTGACCCAGGGCCGGGATCGAACCTGGGATCTCAGCGCCGTGAGGCAGCAGTGCTAACCACTGCTCCACCCTCCAAGGGGCAATTTTAACATGGCCAATCCACCTAACCTGCACATCTTTGGATTGTGGGAGGAAACTGGAGCACCCGAAGGAAACCCACACAGACACGCGGAGAATGTGCAAACTCCACACGGAGTGATCCAGGGCCGGGAATTGATCCCGAGTTCTCAGCACCGCGAGCCAGCAGTGCTAACCACTGCGCCACCGTGCTGCCCTTCAATTGTGGAATGAAAGAAATCAGGGGTGTACACAAACTCAGAATTGAAAGTGTGCAGAGTTCCTGGAAGGATGTATGGCTGGAGGAGGTTACAGAGGTCGGCAGGGGGTGAGGAATAGCAGGAGGAGAATTGTCAAAATCGAGGTGCTGCTGGACTGGGAACCATTGGAGGTCAGCAAGCAGAGAGTGAAAATAGGTGGAAGTAAAAGTTAACCTCATATAAAGTGATCAGGTGCCTGGGTGAAATTTTCCAAAAATCTGGCTAGGTGTCAGTCTCGGCGCAAAAACCCATCGACACCAGCGCAACGCTGAGGCACTCTGGGAAGATAAATATCCCATGTGAAAAACGGCGCACCTGTGGCGCAAAGTGTCTGATCTGCCCACTCCGGGGGGACAATCCGAGCTGTTCTATCAATGGGGCGCTGCATTTAAACAGCTTCACAGCACTTCCGAACACAGTCAAGCTGGGAGGCAAGCACGGAAGAAGCCAACTCCCCGCTTTGTGGAGGAGGCCCTCACTCGTCTGCTTGATGCCGGGGAGAAGAGAAGGGGAATAATTTGGGGCCTCACGGTAGCATGGTGGTTAGCATCAATGCTTCACAGCTCCAGGGTTCCAGGTTCGATTCCCGGCTGGGTCACTGTCTGTGTGGAGTCTGCACGTCCTCCCCGTGTGTGCGTGGGTTTCCTCCGGGTGCTCCGGTTTCCTCCCACAGTCCAAAGATGTGCGGGTTAGGTGGATTGGCCATGCTAAATTGCCCGTAGTGTAAGGTTAATGGGGGGATTGTTGGGTTACGGGTATACGGGTTACGTGGGTTTAAGTAGGGTGATCATTGCTCGGCACAACATCGAGGGCCGAAGGGCCTGTTCTGTGCTGTACTGTTCTATGTTCTATGTACCCTCGGGCTGGCATCATCCACCAGTGTAGAGACACACACCTCGGTGGGCAACATTAGCAGGCAGGCTTCTGGGTCACTATCTGGTGAGGTTCACACTGTTTCTGGTGCACATCACGTGGAGGCAGGGACGTCCCTGGGCTCGGAATGACAGCGGTTTCTGGGTCCCGGAACTCAGTTGTGCCCCAGCCAGATGTCGGTCTCTGGACAGGTTTGTCCCTCAACTGCATGAGATGAGATGAAAAGGCAGAGCTGGGAATACCAGGAGGAGTTGTCAGCGACGCTCCTGCGACTGCAAGGCTGAATGGAGGAGTCTCACAGTTTTCTGTCGCAGGAGGTGGCACCCAGGCCAACACTGCATGGGCGGCGTCCACAGTGGAAAGCCTGGGGCCCCGAGGTCAGATCCATGACAGGAGAACCCCAAAGCATGGCTCAGTCCCTGAGGACCGTGGATGAGGGATTCAAATGCATGGTGCAGACAATGATGGGCCTCCAGGGTTGGGAGCACCAGATGATGTTGAGGTTTCTGGAGCTTATGTGCCCTGCAGCCACCCCCACCCCAGACTCCCATGTGATAGACTGCACACTCACACAGCACTGAAAGCAGACTCCAAGACCACAGACACTATCCAGAACCCCCACCCCAACCCACGAGTAGAGCCTGATGCCCCCGACAGCTGGCAGTCCCTTCCTTCACCGCCCCCTGGCACCCCCTTCCTGGGTGTGACCCTAATCGCCTTATCAGGGCGGACCCGGGAAGATTACTTTCCAAAATCTCGTTGGCACTAATCCTGTTTTTGGCATCTCGTGATATTTAGCGGCCATGACAGAATTTGTGCCCATGGCTAACGGGCTTGTCATTTGGCGTCCCCCTGTCTTTGACCAAGACAGCTATCTTTTGCCTCAGGTCAGACAACAGCTGTGACTGAGAAAAGTTAGTGACACAAAATGACATTGTTAATTTACTCTGGTCATGCGCTGCCTAATGGGCTGGGCAAAGCCCCCAAGGGTGTTAGTTTAAGTTAATTGATAACTTATTTATTTCAAATGGGTTAACAAATGTGCTAAAATAACGCATAAAGGAATCCAACACAAATGTGTTTAGAAATGCCCCAAGAGATTAAAACTCCTTAAGTAACAGTAGGTTACATTCTGATAACCCATAACTGCCCTAGTTCATTACAGTTCTGGTGTTAACTTTGGCTTTGTGGTAGAATTCTTGCTGCTGAGTCAGAGGGTCAAGTGGTCAACTCTCACACTAAAATCTAGGTTACTGTTTCAGTCAGTATCGAGGCAGAGCTGCATTACTGAAGGTTCCACCTTTCAGCTGAGACATTAACCAATGTCCTGTTTGTCCTGTCAGGTGGATGTAAAAGATCTGATGAAACTACTTCAAGGAAGGGCAACAACCAGCATCACAAAAACAGATTTTTTGGTCATCACCACATTGTTCTTTTTGGGAGCTTGCTATGTAAAGATTAGTTGCCACATTTCCTCTATTGCATTACATTGACTATAAAATGTGTTTGAATGTTCTTAGGCCACTTTCCACTTGGATAACTCTTTAGAAATTTGTTTCCTCAAGGCATGGCATACAAATACCCAGAGAGAAGAATGTGAATAGGCCATTGATCTATATCTGGAAGATTATGATGATGTGGAGATGCCGGCGTTGTACTGGGGTGAGCACAGTAAGAAGTCTTTCAACACCGGGTTAAAGTCCAACAGGTTTGTTTTGAATCACTAGCTTTTGGAGCGCAGCTCCTTCCTCAGGTGAATAGAAGGTTGTGGTCATGGAGTTTTTGTCCTCCTTGAGCATATTCTAAAGGATAGGGGGGCAGCACAGTGGTGCAGTGGGTTGGCCCTGCTGCCTCAAGGCGCTGAGGTCCCAGGTTCGATCCCGGCTCTGGGTCACTTTCCATGTGGAGTTTGCACATTCTCCCCGTGTTTGCGTGGGTTTCACCCCCACAACACAAAGATGTACAGGCTAGGTGGATTGGCTATGCTAAATTGCCATTTTATTAAATTTTTAAAAATATATTCTAAAGGATACTTGGGAAGTGGTGTGGCTCCCTGTGTTAGCAATTCCTGCATCCCTGGATCACAAAGGCAATTGATGTGGAGGTACAACTGGTATCTCATCCTAAATCGTTTCCTACAACAGTACTGCTCAAATATTTCAGCCTTTGACCGATGCGGGAATAATCTGCGACTAAATGTAATATCATACCAAACAGCTCTTTCCCTTCTGTTTAAATGTACATTGATGTGGAGATGCCGACATTGGCCTGGGGTGGGCACAGTCTTACAACACCAGGTTAAAGTCCAACATGACTGTTTGGAATCACTAGCTTTCGGTGCGCAGCTCTTTCATCAGGTGAGTGAAGAGGTGGGTTCCACAAACACACAGCCTCTAAGACAAAGCCAATGATGAAAGTGATACTTTGAATGCGAGTCTTGGCAGGTAATTAAGTCTTTACAGGTCCAGACAGTGCAACTGGAGAGAGGGATAATCACAGGTTAAAGAGGTGTGAATTGTCTCAAACCAGGACAGTTGGTAGTTCACAAGCCCAGGCCAGATGTGGTGGTGGTGTGTGTGTGTGTGTGTGAATGTAATGCGACATGAATCCAAGGTCCTGGTTGAGGCTGTACTCATGCGTGCGGAAATTGGCTATCAGTTTCTGCTCGCCAATTCTGCGTTGGCGCACGTCCTGAAGGCCGCCGTGGAGAACGCTTACCCAAAGATCAGAGGTTGAGTGCCCTTGACTGCTGAAATGTTCCAGGCCCCAGGTTCGATCCCGGCTCTGGGTCACTGTCCATGTGGAGTTTACACATTCTCCCGTGTTTGCGTGGGTATCGCCCCCACAACCCAAAGATGTGCAGGTTAGGTGGATTGAACACGCTAAATTGCCCCTTAATTGGAAAAAATGAATTGTGTACTCTAAATTTTAAAAAAACCAAAAGGTTCTCAAGTGAAGAGGGGACTGACAGTACATCAATTACAACATGGCCTGGCGGGGGTAAATCCCTGATTTGCTTTTTGTCTTTAATATTGAAGTAAGTATCACTTTTTTGTTACTGTAAATGCCACTTGTTTGAGTTGTCATATTCAATGTGAATGCTCCCATGGGAATCACATGTTCTTTTGGCCAACAAGCATGTGAACTGATTGGTTGGCATGGCTCTCATTGGCATCTTTGCCATTAGTATCCTACGGTTTATGCCATCCATTTGACACCCCCATCCCCTCGAAACATCCACTACTTAAACAGGCATCAGGCATTTCAGCCAAACCACCTGTCATTACACATCCAAAATGGTTATAGAATTAATAAGCCTTAAATGGATGAGGTGTTCAGTATAGAGAGTGTCAAATCCCTGGAATCAGTTCGAACTGATAACATTGCTAACAAGGTGCTTCCACATTCCGTCGTTGTGCAAAACAGCAATGGAACAAAAGAATATGAGCAATATCATAAAACTAGAGGAAAGGACAGTTGGTTCAAGAAGTACATGATTACTCTTAATACCAGATGTCAATGATATAGGTATTTAACACTGCCTGGGAGGGTAGGAGAGGTGGATTGCCTCACGTCCTTTAAAAAGTATCTGGATGCTTTTTGCACGTCATAACATTCAAGGCTATGGGCCAAGTGCTGGCAAATGGGTTTAGGTAGGTATGTCAGGTGTTTTTCATATGTTGGTGCAGAGTCGATGGGCTAAAGGGTCTCTTCTGCACTGTTTTTCTATGATTTATAATGGATGAGACCTTGTGACACAATATGTAACGTCCCTGTCTCTGATCCAGAAGCTCCAGGCTCGAGTCCCACCTTAGAACCAGACGACCAAGGATGGTGCGTTGATAACGCGGCCAAACAGTTTGAACGTCAAATTGTAAATCCTTCCAACTCCTATCAATGGCAAGGTGGCAAGACTGGGAGAGATTCATGATCAGCTATGTGATGGAAAATAAACTGGAGCCTCTACCATCACTACCTAGAGCTCTGACTGTAATTGCGACGTACATGTAACAGTGAATGCTACTACAGCAAGCCTTGCAGGGTGGGGGCAGGGGGGATAGTTGGCTGGTGTGGGGATAGATTGGAGCAAACAGCAGGATGTTCAATCCCAGTTTCTGCCCCCTTGCTGCCCCCGACGGGGTGCTCTGCACAGGCACTTGAATTAGAAATAATGGGCGAAGAGAAAGTCATTGTTAGACCTGCAGATCCTGTAGACGCTGTGAATCTCTCACTCTTTTCCCAATTCTGAAGGTGTCCCAGACTGATCTGGTCCGAACAGCCACATTCTCCCACAATACCCATGCAAAGAATGGTAAATACATAGCATACCCATGATTACATGCCTTCTTGTCCGATATCCTTTAAATAAGCAAGGCCTCCGTGAATCTTAAAACTTTACCAACACAAGCAATTGGGAATTTCAACAGACTCAATTCGTTTTGGGGTTTCCAAGCTTCACAAACATTTTCACTTTCCCTCAACCCAATTGCCACCTATCATTGCGGTCAGTTGAAATAACCGAGGAGTAAATGGACTAAAGCAGCAATGAAGTCCCATCACCATCAACTTGAAACCAGTCTAGTGAACAGCAAAAAGTAAAAGAAGGACTTGAACGTACGTGCCTTTCACAACAGCATGATATCCCAAAGCGCTTCACATGGAATGAAGACATTTTTCAAAGTGCAATTGCTGTTGTTATACAGGAAGTGTAGCTGCCATTTTTCTTTACACAGTAAGATCCCACAAGCAGCAATGCGATAATGCCTGGAATTGGTTGAGGGATAAATATTGCCCAGGACTACGAGGGAAAACTCTCCTGAGTTTCCTCACATTATTGTTTTGGGATCCCTTACGCCCAACTGGGAGGAAAGATTGGGCCTCAGTTTAAGATCTTGACTGAAAGTTGGCGCTTCCCTCAGTGCAGCGCTCCTTCAGTCAGTACTCCATTGGAGTGTCAGCGTGTTTTATATGCCTAACGCTCTGGAGCGAGACTTGAGTGCACAACATTTTGACTCAGTGCCACCATCTGAACCATGGGTGACATCTCAGGAAAAATCATAAGATTAAAAAGTTATTTTATGGTGTTTCTTCTGTTCCTGGGCCTGAAGGCTGGCTTTCTGATCTGTGCAGATTGGCACCGTTCCATACCAAACAGAGCTGTCAGTCCTTCTTGTTCCAGTGCATGTTTATAAATCCTTGACGGTCTATCAGATTTAGGGTTGCAAGTTGTCAACTCGGACTGTTCCAACATGCCTAGAATCCACTTTGTTTGTGGTGGTGCAGTGCATTTGGAGGGTTTATGTTTACACGTGGCATGCCACTGCTGTTAAATACAGTGTTGGGGAACCGAAGATCGAACACTGCACACGGGGAGCACTGAGTGGGGAATTGGAGAGGCAATGGAGAGGCAATTACAATAGCAACTTGTATGTATGTAGCACTTTTAATAAGGTTGCTAAATCGCTGGCTTTTAAAGCAGACCAAGCAGGCCAGCAGCACGGTTCGATTACCGTACCAGCCTTCCCGGACAGATGCCGGAATGTGGCGACTAGGGGCTTTTCACAGTAACTTTATTGAAGCCTACTCGTGACAATAAGCGATTTTCATTTTATTTCATTTTCAACCATCCTCCAGGAATGACCCGGAGTCTCCAGAAATTGCAGATCAATCTCCAGGACACTGTTGGGTGCAATCTTGGAGAAAAGTCATCGAGAAGTTAAAAAAAAGATTTATCTTGTCATTTTCTTTGAACATTTCACTCTGGCAGATATACAAAATGGGAAAGAAAGGCTGTTTGGCTGACCGTCAAGATCATCCAATTGGGTAGCGAGTCTTTTTGCTTTCCAATTGATGTAGAAAGGCCGTGCGTCGCAAGGAGGGATGTCTTGGCCGACTAATGGCTGGAGAATGGGGGCAGGTCATGTGATGAAACCTCCAGGAATACGTTTAATCACAGTTGGCAACACTAACCTTGGACGCAGTAAAATGTCCCAAGGTGCTTCACCTGAGCACTGTCAAACAAAACTTGACACTTGGACCCGTAAGGAGCTGTTAGGACAAAGTGGACTTGTTCAAAGTGGCAGAGCTTACAGGAGTATCTTCAAAGGAGATGAGCCAGAGATGTAGAGAAGTTTAGAGAGGAAATTCCAGAGCTTAGTGCCCATCATGCCACTTAGTGCTCATCAACCCACCACACAAAATAGCAGCAATCTACCACTGCAATTCCTGTCCAATTGGATTCATGATACATGGTCGTACAGTGATAAAATCATCCAAAAAAAGATCTGCCCTATTGATGATGACCGTTTAACATATGGACCATGAGCTCTGTTACTAAGCATTGCAAGAACCTCGGAGAGGACGGACAGAGAGAATAAGCTTATGAGAATGAGGATTGAAGTACAAATGAACTAGGAGGAAAATGGAAGCTATTCTATGGAAGGGTTAGTGAGTGAAAGAAATAGACTGGGAGTCTAGTGAATCAACCATATACATGTGCATGGTGTACGGTGATGGGATGCGGCACACATTCATTACTGCAACTCAAAGTACACATTGAAAAATTCTCACAGTAGGATGTTAACTGTCTAAAGCAAATGCCTTTACGCAAGCGTTTGCTTGTCATACATGTGCTAATTGCAACATTGCAGTTTGCACTGCTGCTCAGCTGGTGCAGAGCCAAGGCCAAAGTGTGTGGAACCCATGCTATAGCGCAGGGACTCTCATTTTTTTTTGTCCACAGACCATTTAGCCAGGACAAGGGACCCCCATGGACAACCTACTGTCATAACTCACCCGCTTTTGCTTGCCACCACAAGGAAACAAAGCGGAATTAATGGTAAGAGAGGGACTGCTTTTGATTGGATTCCAATGAGGTGATGTCTGCTTCCAAGCTGGAGAGCTTCAATATCATGCCGGGCTCCATGGTCAGCCAGTTCTTCTTTGTTTTCAGCCCCACAAGAATTGAACCTCTGATCGTGTGGTTGGATGTTAGAACAGTAACGCAAGGGCAGCACGGTGGCGCAGTGGGTTAGCCCTGTTTCCTCACAGCGCCGAGGCCCCAGATTCGATCCTGGCTCTGGGTCACTGTCTGTGTGGAGTTTGCACATTCTCCCCGTGTTTGCGTGGGTTTCACCCCCACAACCCAAAGATGTGCAGGATAGGTGGATTGGCTACGCTAAATTGCCCTTAATTGGAAAAAATTAATTGGGTACACTAAATTTTACAAAAAAAAAGAACAGTAACGTAAACTGAAAAAAAACCCGACAGTGTTGTTCCATGTGCTTATGGTGACTCGTGCCACGCACACGGGAGCCAAACTCCACTGAGTAACATGAATAGCATGTATCCGGAGGTTCCATTTGTATGGCCTCAGGCAAATGGTGGGACGAAGATCCTGGCCTGCTTCCTCGTTTAGCCTCAGCTGTGCTGTTGTCGGTCAGTCACTTACATTCCGGGCCAGCACTCAGATTACCTGGAGGGCCCTCGTGGACATCAGTTGCTCGCAGGCCACAATTTTGAGAACTTCTGCTGTAGAAGGCCTTTGGTAAGCAACTCAAAGAATGCTGCAAACAGGACAGTTTTGTAGATAGTGATTTGATTTCTCTATCACTGAGTGAGCATTGACAATGTGCAAAATAATAGAAGTTATTAAAGAGGTCCACTTGATTATATACTAGTGAAAAGAGTTGAATGTGTATGACTGAAAGCTGTATTACAGTAAGTAATATATGAAAGGTTGTTCTGTAAGTGATGTTTGAGTGCTGCAGTGAAAGATGTCTGAGAGATTTACAGTAAATGTGTATGAAACATTTTTACAGTAAAGGGCATTTGAGTATGTATCATACTAAGTGCTGGGTGAGTCTTACAATGAAAGGTATCTGAGGGAGTGGTACAATAAGTTACGTATGAGAGGTTGCAACAGTAGGTGCACAAAAGAGGGTATCATGAAAGGTATATGATGCTACATAGAAAATGAATGAAAGCATATTACAGTGAGGGTGGCCAGACATTGTTCCAGAAAAGGGTGTGCTCAAAATGAAAGTTGTGTTTGTGAGTGTTACAGTAGGGGATATATGAGATGTACATAGAACATACAGTACAGAAGGAGGCCATTCGGCCCATCGAGTGCACTGACCCACTTAAGCTCTCACTTCCATCCTATCCCAGTAACCCAATATCCCATCCGAACCTTTTTTGGTCACTACGGGCAATTTATCATGGCCAATCCACCTGACCTGCACGTCTTTGGACTGTGGGAGGAAACTGGAACACCCATAGGAAACCCACGTAGACATGGGGAGAACGTGCAGACTCCACAGACAGTTACCCAGCGGGGAATCAAACCTGGGACCCTGTCGCTGTGAAGCCACCGTGCTATCCACTTGTGCTACCGTGCTGCCCACTCTGTGTCAGAAACTGTTACAATGAGGGGCATATCAGAAAGCATTGCTATGAATAGTATATTGGAGACAGATGAGTGAGAGGTATAGCATGTATTCGAAGGTTCCATCATGAGGGGTGTATCAGAGAATGATACAGCGAGGGATGTATCAGAGAATGTTACAGTGAGGGGTGTATCAGAGAATGTTACAGTGAGGGGTGTATCAGAGAATGATACAGTGAGGGGTGTATCAGAGAATGATACAGTGAGGGGTGTATCAGAGAATGTTACAGTAAGGGGTGTATCAGAGAATGTTACAGTGAGGGGTGTATCAGAGAATGTTACAGTGAGGGGTGTATCAGAGAATGATACAGTGAGGGATGTATCAGAGAATGTTACAATGAGGGGTGTATCAGAGAATGATACAGTGAGGGGTGTATCAGAGAATGATACAGTGAGGGGTGGATCAGAGAATGTTACAGTGAGGGGTGGATCAGAGAATGATACAGTGAGGGATGTATCAGAGAATGTTACAGTCAGGGGTGTATCAGAGAATGTTACAGTGAGGGGTGTATCAGAGAATGTTACAGTGAGGGGTGTATCAGAGAATGATACAGTGAGGGGTGTATCAGAGAATGATACAGTGAGGGGTGTATCAGAGAATGGTACAGTGAGGGGCGTATCAGAGAATGATACAGTGAGGGGTGTATCAGAGAATGATACAGTGAGGGGTGTATCAGAGAATGATACAGTGAGGGATGTATCAGAGAATGTTACAGTGAGGGGTGTATCAGAGAATGATACAGTGAGGGGTGTATCAGAGAATGATACAGTGAGGGGTGTATCAGGGAATGATACAGTGAGGGGTGTATCAGAGAATGATACAGTGAGGGGTGTATCAGAGAATGATACAGTGAGGGGTGTATCAGAGAATGGTACAGTGAGGGGTGTATCAGAGAATGATACAGTGAGGGGTGTGTCAGAGAATGATACAGTGAGGGGTGTATCAGAGAATGTTACAGTGAGGGGTGTATCAGAGAATGGTACAGTGAGGGGTGTATCAGAGAATGATACAGTGAGGGGTGTATCAGAGAATGATACAGTGAGGGGTGTATCAGTGAATGTTTCAGTGAGGGGAGTATCGGAAAATGTTAGAATAAAAAAAGGTGGTGTATTGGAGAATGTTAGTGATGGGTGTATTTAGTAGCGGTGTATCGGAGTGTATTGTGACGAGTGTATCTGGGGCTGTTGTTGTGCGGGATGTGGGATGCATCAGAAACTGTCCGTGTGATCTGTCCGTGGCAATCATAAACTGGTTCAACATATCCTGTCGCTGTGGTGCAAAGCTTCGACTCATGAACATGCTCTGTTACCAGTCCTGTCCTCTCCCTGTTGGCGAGTGGATTGCCCAGAAAATAAAAGAATCGTGTCCTCATATTGGGGCAGAATCTGCACGTTTTCAGACTTAATCCATCTTGTATGTTTTCTTTAAACTCGGTTAATTAAGCGACAGGAGTGGAACATTATTGGAATTTGTAATACAATTGCAGAGGAGATTATATCAAGATCAATCAAAACACAAGTTTTAATATTGAAATTCTTCAAATTCTCCACAATGTAGGGGGCTTGCCAATGTTTTCTTGCAAAATTCTTGCAAGGGAGCAAATTATTTTTATAAGGTTCACGGATACTGAAGGAAAATCAAAGTGCATTTTTCTTAACGTTCTGAAACACGCGAGAGATCAAAGTGGCTGCTGTCTGGCTCTCGATTGCAGGACCTGCCCACAAGGTAAATCTATAATCTGCAATGCTAAACATCACCAGGCAACAGCGTTACAAACGGGTTGAAAGAGTCGGTGAGGGAGTTGGATTTGCATCTTGTTTGTTAGCCGATGTTGTGCATCAGTCACTGTTTATAGGAACTGTCCCAATTAATTTCTATAATGGGTGCCCAATTGGCAAGGTCAACTTTATGACTATGCAATGAATTGAAATATTACCCTAATGCCCTAGGGGTGCATTTGGAGCAGCCTATATGCCACAAGTAAAGCCACAAATGACCAGGGCAACCTCTAATGGTATTTTCATTTACAGCACTTCTTTCATACAATCCTATTCTCTCCGATGATGCATGGCTAATACTTCAGATCCTAAAATATAAGCAACAAGACTATACCACCTCAGCAATATCAAAACTCAACCGTTCCCCTCGCATTTCATTGGTTCCTCCAATGCAGTTAAGCCGATCGAGACAGCAGCCGTGCAGCCATGCTCCACCATGTAACATCTAAACCCCGGTCTGGGTATGACTCTTTTGATTCTTCAAAGCAGCCCAGGGTAGGGCAATACTACCGCTTCTCCACCCCCCCCCCCCCCCCAACCCTCCCCTCCCTTGCCCAGTAGAGCTGAGACCAGAATCTCAGCAAGGTAGGAAATCAAAATCACAGGCACATTGGCATGAATTTAGGGGCAGAAGCTTATGCTCCCGTCAAAGTAGGTTCTGAGGAGGTAGCATGGGGGAGGGGGGGGTGAGCATAAAATGGAATGGATGAGATTCTCCTCTTTCTCCTCTCCTCCCACCCCGCCCCCCACCCCCACCCCCACCCCCCCCCACACAGTTTCTTGCTTCGTTGGCCATGTCCTCAGGCGGGAAATCCGACCATTCAGGGTCTTAAGTGGCTGAGGGGGTAATTCTGCCCAGCCTCAATTTTTAGGCCTGGCGGGAGCAGGTGCAGGGTGGGTGGGAAAGTGACATTTACACTTCTCCCCATCTCAGGCAAGAAGGGGGCGCTTCACTCCAAAGGCACCCTCAGAATTGGGGCGCCGTCCACCCTGGGACGTTGAATCTCTGGGACCTCCCCTCCCCGGCTTACTTCCCGATGCCGCGGTGCAGAGGGATCTGGGTGTTCTGGTACATGAATCAAAAAATATTAGTGTGCAGATATAACAAGTGATTAGGAAGGCAAATGGAATGTTGGTGTTTATTGCAAGGGGAATGGAATACAAAAGTAGAGAAGTTTTTGCTGTGGGTGTAAAGGATGTTGGTGAGACTACATCTGGGGTAGTGTGTCCAGTTTTGGTCTCCTTAGTTAAGAAATGATATGAATGCATTAAAAATAGTATAGAGAAGTTTAACTCAAAGGATTCCCAGGATAAAGAAGAATGAGAGGTTGTTTTGAAACACTAGCCCCTCCACAGTCGCTGAATCGGTCCAGGTGCGGCGCCAGTTTTGCTGTTGTGGAACTCCACGAATCCTGCGGCGGCGTCAACACTTAGTCTCAGGAATGGAGAATGCAGCCCAAGGTCTTGAGGAGACATGATCGGGTGGATATTTAGAGGATGTTTCCCCTGTTTTAAAAAAAATAAATTTAGAGTACCCAACTGCTGGTTCCCTGGCAGTAGAGCGTTCAAGGATTGGGAAAGTGGCAGAACTGGAAGATCCCACTGCCAGCAATTGGGAGAGGGGGTCACCTTTACCGCTGTAGAACAGCACGGGGGCACGCGGGAAATCCAGCCCAGGGTCTCCCATTTAAGATGAGGAGAATGGTTCACTCAGAGGGTCGCTAGTCTGAAGAATTCTCTTCCCCAGTGGCTGCATGATCATTAAATATTTTTCAGTCAGAGTCAGATAGATTCTTGATTGACAAGGGGGTAAAAGGTTATAGGGCCTTGACAGGAAAGTAGAGTTGAAGTCATAATCAGAGCAGCCATCAAATGGTGAAGCAGGCTCAAGGGGCTCCTAATTCATCTTCGTATGTATGTTCATATACAAACAACAGAGTTTTGGATGAGCTCAAATTTACTTCAAGATTTTATCCGTGTTACAGGTCCGGGTTTCACTGAGCCCCTTTGTAATGGGGTTACTTTTAAACCAGGCACCTAGAAACATTCCACTTTTTTTTTGGGCTGTCTATATTCTGGGGAACACACTCTGAATCTTTTTGAAATACTGGTGTCAATTTGGCTCCCTGCCCCTCCTGCCTCATCAGGGAATCAATGAGTCTCCAGTCAATTTACGGACTGAATGCATTGATTTTTTTTTCTCTCTCTCTGTGAGCAACTCCCAGATTATTCCTTTTTAATTGCTTTTTCCGGGAGGCAAAACCCTCCCTGCACATTCTCTTCTGCCTGATTGACTGACTGAGCCCATACTGTTGAATCTACCCCCATGTTTCTTTCAGAAAGGTTGAGACAATCAGTGAAGTGAATCCGAAGAGTCTACTGGATGCATTCCATAAGCCTCCAGTTACCCAGCTCGTGGGTGATGCAGGTTCCTGCCTCCACCCCCCACCCTCCCCCCCTTTAACTTGATCACATCGCCATTCTGATCTTACTCACTTATGCGCACATCCCACTCTTGCAACTCTGACGATAACCACAATAAATGACATCCGGGGAGTGGAAGCACAGTTAAATCTGAAATTAACTCTCCATTCAGACTTTGCATTGACCAAATGACTTATCACAGCATGGAACCAGCACAGTAAATCTCTCAAGTTTCTAACTCATCACAAGTTGCATGATTTGCCTCCTGGGTACCACAGTTTAATGTATTAGGTGCTGAAACCATTGAAAATGCAATAACGCATCATAATTGCCTTACCCTCGTTCAAACATGCTGGGGTCAAGCATTCAAAGGAAGAGGTGGTGAAGTAAAAGATCATTCAAATCTGAAATTCACAGTGAGGCAAAATATTGTTGCAATCTGACAGTGAGATGGGCGGCACGGTGGTGCAGTGGTTAGCACTGCTGCCTCACGGCACCAAGGACCCAGGTTCGAATCTGGCCCTGAGTCTGTGTGGATTTTGCACATTCTCCCAGTGTCTGCGTGGGTTTCACCCCCACAACCCAAGATGTGCAGGAAAGGTGGATGGGCCACACTAAATTGTCCCCTAATTGGAAAAAAGAGTTACGTACTCTAATTTCTTTTTTAAAAATATAACATTGAGACTCCGGAAATCTAATGACAGAATATCAGCCAAGTGCCAGCCTTTATTTGAATCACATTGATATGTTGCCCAGTCTGGAGATTGCTGAGAAACAAAAAAACGCTCGCTGAAGATGTCCCCCGCGCATGCGCAGATTGGAGCGGCCCAACTGCGCATGCGCAGGTTGGTGCGGCGCCCATTTGGCACCGGGGGGCCAGAATCGGTAGTCCCCCATGCCCATTTTGCGACGGCGTTCACGACGGTGCGAACACTTCGTCTCCATTTCGGAGAATCGCGCCCTTTGTCTTTGAAAATTAAATTAGATGCATCTATATTTTTCTCAACCTCATACCAGTGAATTATGTTGGGGAGGAATGGGACACATTGTCCAAGAGGTCTTTCTTAGAAGGTGAAGCTGGGAGAGAAATTTCTCCACACCCAGAACTTGCGGAGTCTCCGTGTTAGCACAGTTAGCCACTGAACTATTGGCAACAGACATTTCAGACCAGAGGGTTTGTTTTACCTTCAAGCCGTGCCTATTTGAGACTCCCAAACCTCCCCACCACAGGAAGAAACGCATAGATCATTTTACAATCAATTACAATTAAGTTTCACAGGGAAATTAGTCAATACCGTCACTGTGTACATGTATTTTGAGGTTCTTTCAGGTAGTTGTGAACTCCTACACAGTATATAAACTGCCTATTGTCTGTCAACAATCAATTGTAGATTGCCGCTTGATGAATTTATGATAGATCTGACACAATCGTCAATACTTCACTGAGGAAGTTCTCACCTGTTAACTACTGCATACTGTAATGCACACTTTTTCCCTATCTGGCTGGCATTGTCTTCCATGAAGGGTCTCCAGAGGTGGGTCAATATTTATGGGAATGTGCGGGAATGTGTAAATCTGCAAGAAGTCTGCACGCAGCACACAGTAAACTTTGAAAAGCCTCGGAGAATCGCGTTTTGCGATCTCCTTCGAGATTTAAGTTAGAATTACTCCATTGGTGTTTTTTTGGTGATGCACTCCCAGAGAAGTGCAGAACTGGCAGGGAGTATATCCCAAGAAAACATGGCTTGCGCATCCGGGACTTCTGGATGTGAACTCCCTTCAAATCCTGCTCCAGTATTCTCGAAGGGGTGATATTCCCGGGAATATCACCCCTTCAAGAATGCCGGAATCGGTGCCCATTAGGGGAAAGAATCTTTCTCAGGTTTGTATTACTTTGCTGTCAGTCATGCAATCAACAGCATAACATTATATTGCAAACCAAAACTTTTACCGGTTTCCATTAAACTCACAAAACATTGGTAGTTTTGGTGGGCTCATGTGTTCTTCACTCAAGATAATTGCAGGTCAGGGCATTGGGAAAATGCGATCTGACATTGATTTTGTGACTGCTCTGTCGGGTGATTTTTCAGAGATTTACTGGAACCTTAACTCTCATGTGTCTTTGGTTCAATATTTTCTGAAAAGGTGGTTCGTTCAAGCTCTCCGAGAGGCAGGTCTATGCAAGTGGAAGGGCGCGGCGTCACAAAACATGAATTGTTCAAACTTGGCTAATTCTTAATGCTCTTTCCTCCAGTGCTGGGTTCCACAGGACTTGGCCCACTCCCCTTCCAACAGCCACAACTAGTCAGTTATTCTTCAGGTATGAGCCTAAGCAGTGAGCTATTCAACCTTGAAGCACCTCCTAGGTGTAAGATTCACGTACATGGACTCTGTAGTGAAGGTGTGGGGTGGGGATGGGGGAAAGAGTTCGCTGCCCTGTGAAGAAGAGTAGGAATATTCAGCTGATTTTTCTCAACCCTCAACCTGGCAAAATATCCCTTAAAGGCGCATTGCTCATCATTACAGTAACTAAACTAGACAGGTGAACGGACAAGATGTCGAACGATAACTGAGTTGACGTAGCTTGTATGGTATCCATAGAATTCCTACACTGCAGAAAGAGGCCATTCGGCCATTGAGTGTGCACTGGCCCTCTGAAAGAACACTCTACCTAGGCAAATTCCCCTACCCTATCCCCGTAACCCCACCTAACCTGCACATCTTTGGACTGTGGGAGGAAACCGGAGCACTCGGTGGAATCCCATGCAGACACGGGGAGAACATGCAGACTCCACACAGGCAGTCACCCAAGACTGGAATTGAATTTGGGTCCCAGGTGCTGTGATGCAGCAGTGCTAACCACTGTGCCTCTGTGCCGCATATTAAGCCCTTTTCTAGTTTCATTTTCTTTGGGTGCGATTTTCAACAACCCCTGTCCTCCCCACCCACGGCGTGTTTCATGGTGCTGGAGACGGCCTGCCATTGGCTGATGGTGGGATCATCCAATCACGCTGCTGCCAATGGGGCTTCCGGTTGTTCATCCCTTGGGGGAGCCGACAGCTGGATCCTCTGTCAGCGGAACCGGACATTCCCACTGGCAGGAACGGCTGGGAAAGCCCCACCCATTGTCCTGTTGCTGCGTTCACCGAATGAGTAATTCAACCGGAATCAGTTCAGCGTTTCCTGTGACATCACCTCCCAAGCCCACAAGTTACAGCAGCTAGGACAGCAAAGGCAGCAGGAGCCTGGGAGCCGCACTACCTTTAAGTCACACAGCTTCCTGACGTGGACCTATATCACCGATCCTGCATCGTCGCTGGGTCAAACTGCCCCTCGAACAGCAACGCGGGCGTATCTTCATCAGAAGGGCCGCAGCGGTCCAAGAAAGCGGCTCACCATCACTTCCTCAAGGGCAGGAATGGGCTTTGCCAGTGACACCCACATGCCATGAACGAATAAAGTAACATCTGGGCTAATCCTTGTGCAGAGGACCAGTTGGGAGGGAACAGCTGGAAGATTCACAAAGTCATTTTTCCTCTCCCTGCACACTGTATAAACTAAACAAGAGAAACTAAATTTGCTAGTTTAGCAGCCAAGAAAAATAACCAGTCACTCAGGAGTGACTAATTGAGGATTTTTCTCAGATATGATGATGTTCTAACAACACCCATGAGAGTCTATTCTGCAGTAGTATTCATTTAACATTTGACTGCTGCTGTTGCCATTTTTTTTCCTGGCCTATTGTTTTGTCCTCCTCATCTTTTCTTCCCTTGTTTGGCAGTTTCCCCCTTCGCCCTGTTAAACGCTCTCAGATGTTCTTTTCCTTACATGAGATGTGGGCTGGAAATACAAGATGCTGATGTTCAGAGCAGAGGTTTTCATACTTTCCTGTGCAGGGCTTCCCTCCGTAAACATTGACACACACCCAAGGGACCCCCTGCAAATACTGGCACGGTCCCAAGAACCTCCAGCAAATATTGGCCCAGCTCCGGCGGACCCCCTGCAAATGCTGCCGTACTCCAGAGGAAGCTCCTCCCTCCCTCCCCCCCCCCCCCCCACCCACCCACTGCCAGTACCAGCACATTTCCAAAAAACCTCCTGAAAACACTGATAGACGTCCAGTTCTGTCTTTCCAAAACAAGGGTCAGTTGCCCAAAGAAAATAGGCACATAAGGAACAGGTGCAGGCCGTTCAATTTGTGCTCATGGTGACCTATACCGCAGCTCCCATATTCACCCATGTCCTTTTGTAATGGGCAGCACGGTAGCACAGTGGTTAGCACTGTTGCTTCACCGTGTAAGGTACCTCAGGTTTGATTCCCAGCTTGGGTCACTGTCTGTGCGGAGTCTGCACGTTCTCCTCGTGTCTGCGTGGGTTTCCTCCGGGTGCTCCGGTTTCCTCCCACAAGTCCCGAAAGATGTGCTTGTTAGGTGAACTGAACATTCTGAATTCTCCCTCAGTGTACCTGAACAGGTGCCGGAGTGTGGCGACCATAAGACATAGGAGCAGAATCAGGCCACTCGACCCATCGAGTCTGCTCCGTCATTCAATCATGGCTGATATTTTCTCATCCCCATTCTCTTGCCTTCTCCCCATAATCCCTGATTCCCTTATTAATCCAGAACCTATCTATCTCTGTCTTAAAGACACTCAATGCTTTCTGCGGTAAAGAGTTCCACAGATTCACCACCCTCTGGCTGAAGAAATTCCTCCTCATCTCAGTTTTAAAGGATCGGCCCTTTAATTTGAGATGGTGTCCTCTGGTTCTAGTTTTTCCTACAAGTGGAAACATCCTCTCCACACCCACTCTCAAGGGGCTTTTCACAGCAACTTCATTTGAAGCCTACTTGTGACAATAAGCGATTTTCATTTCATTTTCATTTCATTTCTATCCAGGCCTCGCAGTATCCTGTAAGTTTCAATAAGATCCCCCCTCATCCTTCTAAATTCCAACGAGTACAGATGCAGAGTCCTCAACCGTTCCTCGTGCGACAAGTTCTTCATTCCTGGGATCATTCTTGTGAACCTCCTCTGGTCCCTTTCCAAGGGCCTTTTGGGGACTCGGGGTTTTTCACGGTAACAGTGTTAATGTAAGCCTACTTGTGACACTAATAGAGATTATTATTACTTTACCCTCACCTGACATAAATCTATCTCACTCTTGAGAGCGTCAATTGTCCCAGCATCCACAGCCTTTAGCGAGAAGAGTGTTTCAGATTTCTCATTCCATTTGTGTGTACAGATGCTTTCTAAGGGAGGCATGGTGGCGCAGTGGTTAGCATTGCTGCCTCACAGTACTGAGGACCCGGGTTCGATTCCGGCCCCGGGTCACTGTCCGTGTGGAGTTTGCACATTCTCCCCGTGTCTGCGTGGGTGTCACCCCCACAACCCGAAGATGTGCAGGGTAGGTGGATTGGCCACGCTAAATTGCCCCTTAATTGGGGGGAAAAAAAAGAATTGGGTACGTAAAATCTTTTTTAAAAATGCTTTCTGCTTTTATCCCTTTTATTTTAAGGTTACTTCCTTGTGTCTCTGATTCCCACACCAAAGGAAATAATTTCTCTATATCTACCTTCTTAAATCCTTTTAACATTTTAAACGTTTGATTAGCTCATTCTTCTATATGCAAGAGAACACAAACTGTTTGAAGATCATTAGAAAAAGGAGCAAGAGTAGGCCATTTGACTCATCGAGCCTGCTCTGTTCTTCATTATGATCATGGCTGATATGATTTTGGCCTCAACTCCATTTTCCTGCCTATCTGCCATAACCCTCGACTCTCTTGCCAATCGGAAAATCTGTCTAACTCAGCCTTCAATATATCCAGTGACAGGCACTACTGTCTGTGGCAGAGAATTCCGAAGACTGATGACCCACCGACAAGAAATTCTTCCTCATCTCCGTCTTAAATAAGAGACCCCGTACCTTTGAAATGTGTCCCCTAATTCTGAATTCCCCCATGAGCATTGATGCGATCAAGACCCCTCAGAATCCATAGAATCCCGACAGTGCAGAAGGAGGCCATTTGGCCCATCGAGTCTGCATTGGCTCTCCGAAAGAGCACTTCTCCCTGGGCCCACTTCCCCGCCCTATCGCTGTAACTCCACCTAACCCGCACATCTTTGGACTGTGGGAGGAAGCCGGAGCACCCGGAGGAAGCCTCTGCAAACGTGGGGAGAACGTGCAAACTCCACACAGACACCCAAAGCTGGAATTGAACCCAGATCCCTGGCACAGTTCGGCAGCAGTGCTAACCAATGTACCGCCCCCTTATGTGTTTCCATAAAATCACTCATTATTCTAAACTTCAGTGAGTGTAATCCAGTTTGCTCAGTGTTCCCACATAGGACAACCCCTTCATCCTAGGAATGATCCGAGTGAACCTTCTCTGAACTGTTTACAATGCAAGTCTGTCCTTCCTTAAGTAAGGAGAACAAGACTACACAGCACTCCAGGGGAGGTCTCACCAATGTCCTATATATATTTGTAGCAAAGCTTCCCTACTTTATACTTCATCCCCCTCTCAATAAAGGCCAACATTCCACCGGCCCTCACAGCATAACCCTCCAAGCACTGTTTCTTATTGTACAGCATGAAAAAAATGTTGAGGTATAGCATCACAGGAAACAATAGAGAACTTTTGACCCTATGTTAACGAGGCTCAAAAAGCTGAGCCCTGTGGTGTTGGTGGTGGGGGCGGGTTCAGCAAGCCAACGAAATGGAAAATGAAACTCGCTTATTGTCACGAGTAGGCTTCAAATGAAGTTCCTGCGAAAAGCCCCTAGTCGCCACATTCCGGCGCCTGTTCGGGGAGTCTGGTACAGGAATTGAACCGTGCTGCTGGCCTGCCTTGGTCTGCTTTAAAAGCCAGCGATTTAGCCCAGTGTGCTAAACCAGCCCTCTGTAAAAACCATGTGGCTTTGAGACAACAATAAGCACTTACTGCCAACCAAGGTAGCACGTGTACATGCTTACATCCAACGGGAATATGCGCAAAGGAGATGGGCAGTTCACAGCTTGTTGAAGACACTCGATAAATAAAAATTATTGTTGTAAAACGGGACATGAAGCAACATAAGTGAGCATGTTAAAGGGAGGGTCAAATCTTAATATGTCTTTGAGTGAAAGACTGCAAGTATTGTGGTGCTTTTGGCCATGGTCCAAGTAGACACCTAAAGGAAAAATTAAACTGCGACGTGTTGGAGAAATGTCCCCCCAGGTACCATTAACACTCTTAAATTTCACCAGCCCCCTATCAAAAAAACATACAGATGGCAATAAGGGAAATAAAAAAGTAAACTTGAAATTAGACCCATTTAATTCTGGTCAGTATTCATATTCTCACATATAAACATCCCATAATGATTTATTGCTGTGGTAGCTCCCAACATGTTTGTTTAACTGCACTGTTGCAGTAACACCATAGAGCCTGGGAGGGGATTGTTATGTTAAGGCTGGCCCTGCGTCTATATTGTTACAGCCTTCGAAGGCCAACATTCATTCTCTTTGTTTTTATAAATTTAGAGTACCCAATTAATTTTTTCCACTTAAGGGGCAATTTAGCATGGTCAATCCACCTACCCTGCACATCCTTGGGTTGTGGGGGCGAAACCCACGCAAACACGGGGAGAATGTGCAAACTCCACACGGACAGCGACCCAGAGCTGGGATTGAACCTGGGACCTCTGCGCTGTGAGGCAGCAGGGCTAACCCACTGTGCCACCGTGCTGCCCCCAACATTCAGTCTCGAGGGGAAGTGAGGAAGAGAGAGTGCCGCTTATTGCAGACGAGTTAATTACGGAGTGTTGAAGTTATGGGGGGAGGGGGAAGGTGAAATGACTACTATTTAAATTGCATAATTTATAGGCTTTAATTTCCCCGGTCGTTCTTCTGTCTGACATGCAGCCCAGCAGCGGCCAGTTTAATGAAAAATGAAAATCGTTTATTGTCACGGGTAGGCTTCAAATGAAGTTACTGTGAAAAGCCCCTAGTCGCCACATTCCGGCGAGGCTGGTACGGGAATTGAACTGTGCTGCTGGCCTGCTTGGTCTGCTTTCAAAGCCGGCAATTTAGCCCTGTGCTAAACAGCCCTTAATTGTATGACAGCAGCAAATGCCTTGGCTTTGTGCATTAACACTGACATCCTCTGGAACAGGACAGACTGGGTTCTGATCATATTGCAGTGAGCTGACTATTGACTGCTAGAATATCAAGGAGGGAGGATCGGTGCCAGGATCAGCTGGAGGGGAGGAAGGATGGGGGATGAGAAGGATGACAGGGGAGGGAAGATGCAAGGGGGGGGAGGGAGAGGGGAGGGAAGATGTTGATATGGGGGGGAAATGGGGGAATGAAGAAGGTGGAGGGGAAGATGGGAGGTTGGGAGAGATGGTAGCTGAGGGGTGAGGGAGGATGTAGAGGTCGAATGAGGAGAAAGGGGAGGGAGCATCGGGAGTTAAGAAGAATGGGGCACAGGCAATGAGGGAAGGAGAAAAGGAGGTAGGGGAGGGAAGGAAGGGAGGAAAAGATGGGAATGAGGGAAGATAGGATAGAGCTGGTCGAGGGAAGTGAGAGAGGGAGGGAGCATGAGGGGCATGCAAGTGTGGAAGGATGGTGGATGGAAGCGATTAAGCATGTGTTTGTTAGAGGGAGGGACAAAGTTGGGGTGCGAGAGAATGCAGGGACAGTGCACCGGTCTCCAACTCAGGAACTGGGACAAGAATGCCAGGTATGTTTCAAATTGTTCTCTCTGCCTGGCCAATGTTTTAAATTAAATTGGAGTTCCAATCATTGAGGCCCATTCCACTCTCAGCATACTGTGCCAGTGCATTCTGTTGCTTGGCAACAGTAACCATCCCCCAAGGGCAACTTTTAACAAGGAAAATTCCTGCTTATTTTACAGCATCTTTATGATGCAAGTTACAGTGGTGGAATTGTTCACAAGAACCTTAGACTATTAATGAAATGTACCCTCCACACTCCAACACGGTGTTGTATCAAGTGACCCAATTAAAACATTATGGAGTCTCCTCTGGAGTGGAGTAGGATATTCAATGTGGAACTAAGTTATACAGACCAAGATGCTCCTGTTCTTTGTTTAATCAGTTAACATCTGATAGGGCAGCAATTGGTGTGAATCAGCGATGGCGAATAACGATGAACCAAGGGGCGGCAATGGCATTCAGAGGTGCTGGCAGCATAATGGTGTTGTCACTGGATTAGTGATCCAGGGATCCACGGACATGCACTGGAGACCTGGGTTCAAATCCTACATCATTTTTTTTTGTATAAATTCAGAGTAGCCAATTCATTTTTTCCAATTAAGGGGCAATTTAGCATGGCCAATCCACCTACCCTGCACACCTTTGGGCTGTGGGGGCGAAACCCACGCAGACACGGGGAGAATGTGCAAACTCCACACGACAGTGACCCGGGGCCGGGATCAAATCATTTTTTTCCTGATAAATTTCGAGTATCCAGTTCATGCCCACCCCTCCAACCCCAATTATGGGCAATTTAGCGTGGCCAGTCCTGCATGTCATTGGGTTGTGGGGGTGAGACCCATGCAGACACAGGGAGAATGTACAAACTCCACACGGACAGTGACCTGGAGCCGAGATCAAATCCGGGTCATCGATGCCGTGAGGCAACAGTGCTAACCACTGCACCACCATGGCGCCTATATCCCAAATGATGACCATAAAATCATTGTTGCGTGTTGTGGGAAATCTGCCATCCTTGACTGGCACAATCTGGGTCTGGCCGTGACTGGTACAAGGTTGACTCTTAAATGCCCTCTAGCAAGCAAGCCACTCAGTTTAAAAAAATAAATAAATTTAGAATACCCAATTCATTTTTTCCAATTAAGGAGCAACTTAGCGTGGCCAATCCACCTAGCCTGCACATCTTTGGGTTGTGGGGGCGAAACACGGGGAGAATGTGCAAACTCCACATGGACAGTGCAAACTCCACACGGACAGTGCAAACTCTACACCAGGGGTGGGCAAACTTTTACATGCAAGGGCCACATTCAGAAATTCACAATTTTAAAGGGCCACATAGTATATTAATTAATAGTCCCGGTTGTAACCAATTAGCGTGCGGCATATACCTCAGCGCTTCCCCCGACGCCATCCTGCCTTTAGCCCTCTTTTTCTCTACTTTTCAAAAATGGTGCTTCACCCGGTTATGATTCTGGGCGCCTCATATAGAACATAGAACAGTACAGCACAGAACAGGCCCTTCGGCCCTCGATGCTGTGCCGAGCAATGATTACCCTACTCAAGTCAACATATCCACCCTATACCAGTAACCCAACAGCCCCCCCCCCATTAACCTTATAAAAAAATAATAATAATTAAAATAATAATAATTTTAAAATGTTTTTTTTTGATGACTTGATCTTGGTGGGCCGCATAAAGACCTTTGGCGGGCCGCATGCGGCCCGCGGGCCGTTGTTTGCCCACCCCTGCTCTACACGGACAGTGACCCAGAGCCGTGATCGAACCTGGGACCTTGGCGCTGTGAGGCAGCAAGGCTAACCTACTGCGCCACTGTGCTGCCTAGGCACAGATGTTAACTCAAGGCCTTCTCTGTAGTCTCAGGTGACATAAAACCATGGCACAAAAAGAGCCAATATCAATCATTAAAAAACAACCCCAAATCAAATGATCTGGTAATTATCGCATTGCTGTTTGTGAGACTTCCATGTGCACCATTTGGCTGCCCTGTTCCCAACATCACAACAGGGACTACACTTCATTAGACCTGACACATGGACGGTACAGAAGAAGCAGGAGCACTTTCGCACATCCCGTGGTCTTGAATCGTCCTTTTTACAGCTGAACACCTGCTAGACTGAAAACTGAAATTCCTAACCAATCCGTGCGGATTTCAGGCAAAGACCAAAATGGCCGCCCACAGTCGAAGAGAAAGTCACTGCTAAAGTGGTTGGTGCAGAAAGTGCTTGGTGTGGCCAAACCCCCCCCCCCCCCCCCCCCCCCCCCCAGGATCTGAATTACTGCTTGCAGCAGAACAAGGGAAATTAGTAAATAAAACACTGACTCCCACTTGCGGGAACTAACATGCACCGCACAAAACGAGTCAGGACCACAAGGAGAGGATCGCGTACAAGAATCAGAGAACTGTCAAACCAGCTTTCACACATCTGGCGAAGGAACTGTTCAAACTACAACAGCAACAGAAAACCTGGCTCGTAATCAAATATATTACTGCAGCACTTTCACTAATGAGCACAGTCTTGTAATTAACTGCAACGGAGAATTGTATGTTGTGAGCTGATCTCTGTCCCAGCCTGCCCTTCCATCGCACAAAGCGCAGTGCTGTTGTGCATTAATTTGTAAAATCTGTCTATATATTCATTATCGACATCAAACTCTATGGGACAGAGATTCCTCCCTTTCATTATAAACAGTTCAAACATCTATTGGCAGAGCAGAAATATGGGCAGGAATCTGACGGAGGTGGGTTTTGAACAGAAGAAGAGACATGTGGGGAGGTGATGCAACAAGACTGGTTCAAATGGTCAATATATAGTGTATTGTAGTAAGGTGTCGACTGCTGTCTGGCCAAGGGGCTCTAGTAGCATATAAATATGTGTGTATATATTATATACATATAATATCCACTCATACATATATATATATATATAGATACATACTACTAGTCCCTGTGAGTGAGGTCTTAAACTGCACTTTAATCTGGAAATTCAGATAACAATATCTGGCATGGGAACAAAGCTCCTTGCTTTATTGGAGTCCCAGATTAGATTATAGACTTGAAATCATTCCACGGTACAATTATGTATAATAGACTCATTTTATATATTAATTTACTAAAAAAATAATCCCAGGACAGCACCCCCTATCGCACGAGTCTGGCATGTTCACTGTACACGCAAGTCATAGCACAGGGATTTCTGAATGAGAATGCTAAACTCGTGCTAATTGATGCTGATATAAGGGCTGGTGCCCACTGGAAATCTGTGCGAGAGTACAGCAGACGCATTCCACTCAGGATTCTTAATGCCAGTCAGGAGAGCAAGCGATCGATAATGGGCTGGATCAGATCCCATGTTCCAGAGGTGAATACACAGGGAACTCTTGGCCACCAGCAAGGAACCATTACTCTGCCACCAGCAAGGAACCATTACTCTGCCACCAGCAAGGAACCATTACTCTGCCACCAGCAAGGAACCATTACTCTGCCACCAGCAAGGAACCATTACTCTGCCACCAGCAAGGAACCATTACTCTGCCACCAGCAAGGAACCATTACTCTGCCACCAGCAAGGAACCATTACTCTGCCACCAGCAAGGAACCATTACTCTGCCACCAGCAAGGAACCATTACTCTGCCACCAGCAAGGAACCATTACTCTGCCACCAGCAAGGAACCATTACTGGCAACATCGACCCGAACAGGGGAGCCTGCATTGCATCTAGGTCTAGGCCATATTCTAAGTTAATGATAAAATGTCATGTGGTGTTGAGGTATCTCAGAATTACTGAGTGCATTCTGTTAGATAGGGGCTGGTTTAGCTCACTGGGCTAAATCGCTGGCTTTTAAAAAATAAATTTAGATTACCCAATTATTTTTTCCAATTAAGGGGCAATTTAGCATTGCCAATCCACCTACTCTGCACATTTTTGGGTTGTGGGGGCGAAACCCACGCAGACACGGGGAGAATGTGCAATCGCTGGCTTTTAAAGCAGACCAAGCAGGCCAGCAGCACGGTTCGTTTCCCGTACCAGCCTCCCCGGACAGGCGCCGGAATGTGGCGACTAGGGGCTTTTCACAGTAACTTCATTGAAGCCTACTCGTGACAATAAAGCGATTTTCATTTTTTTTTTCATTTTCATATAATTGTAGAATTCCTATAGTGCAGAAAGAGGCCATTCGGCCCTTCGAGTCTGCACCAACCCTATGAAAGAGCACTCCACCTAGGCCCACTCCCTCATCCTATCCCTGTAACCACACTTTAAAAAAAAATGTTAAATATAAATTTAGAGTACCCAATTCATTTTTCCAATTAAGGAGCAATTTAGCATGGTCAATCCACCTACCCCGCACATCTTTTGGGTCGTGGGGGCGAAACCCATGAACACGGGGAGAATGTGCAAACTCCACATGGACAGTGACCCAGGGCTGGGATCGAACCTGGGACCTCGGCGCCGTGAGGCAGCAATGCTAACCACTGTGCCACCGTGCTGCCCCCTGTAACCACACCTAACCATTGGACATGAAGGGGCAATTTACATGGCCAATCCATCTAACCAGCACATCTTTGGACTGTGGGAGGAAACCGGAGCACCCGGAGGAAACCCTCGCAGACGTGGGGTGAAAGTGCAAACTCCACATAGACAGTTGGCCAAGGCCGGAATTTAACCCTAGTCCCTGGCACTATGAGGCAGCAGTGCTAACCACTGTGTCACTGGGAATGTCCCGAAAATCAAAAGTACGTGTTTAGTCACCTCACACAATGGTCAACAATAACTGACCAAAATGAAGATCATTGTAGTTAAAGCTCACTGCTAGGTAGATCAAAATAAGCTCCTCTGCTGTGTACAGAATTTAGGTGCAAGCAGTCATATTTACAACTTAAGGATAATGAAAGAAAATAGGAGAGACAGAAGGAAACAGTGAAGTGAATGTGAGGAACAGATTGGCAGCAAGGGTGGTGGAACAAAGTACCTTAAGAAGTTTCAAGAGGGAACTACGCAGATTCTGGTCAATAAATTGGATTCAGGATTATTGGAAATGCACCAAGGGAATACTGGGGGTAAATGGGCTGAAAGAATGCTGGCTAAAACTATTACTATGGAAGAAATGTCACTGACTTTTATTCCCGTGAAGTTCCTTCACCGTCGCTGGATCAAAATCTTGTATCCCCCTCCCTAACATCACTGTTGCCATTCCTACACCATATGGTAGAGGGATTGAGTTCCGGAGCCATGAGGTCATGTTGCAGTTGTACAAAACTCTAGTACGGCCGCATTTGGAGTATTGCGTACAGTTCTGGTCGCCTCATTATAGGAAGGACGTGGAAGCTTTGGAACGGGTGCAGAGGAGATTTACCAGGATGTTGCCTGGTATGGAGGGAAAATCTTATGAGGAAAGGCTGATGGACTTGAGGTTGTTTTCGTTAGAGAGAAGAAGGTTAAGAGGTGACCTAATAGAGGCATACAAAATGATCAGAGGGTTAGATAGGGTGGACAGCGAGAGCCTTCTCCCGCGGATGGAGGTGGCTAGCACGAGGGGACATAGCCTTAAATTGAGGGGTAATAGATATAGGACAGAGGTCAGAGGTGGGTTTTTTACGCAAAGAGTGGTGAGGCCGTGGAATGCCCTACCTGCAACAGTAGTGAACTCGCCAACATTGAGGGCATTTAAAAGTTTATTGGATAAGCATATGGATGATAAGGGCATAGTGTAGGTTAGATGGCCTTTAGTTTTTTCCATGTCAGTGCAATATTGAGGGCCGAAGGGCCTGTACTGCGCTGTATCGTTCTATGTTCTATGGACTGCAGCGGTTCAAGAAGGCAACTCACCACCACCTTCTCAGGGGCAATTAGAAATGGGCAATAAATGCTGACCTCGTTAACGATGCCCACACCCCATGAACGAATATAGTACACCAGGGTGGCACGGTGGCACAGTGGTTAGCACTGCTGCCACATGGTGCCGAGCCCGGGTTCGATCCCGGCCCCGGGTCACTGTCCGCGTGGACCTTGCACATTCTCCCGATGTCTGCGCGAGTCTCACCCCCACAACCCAAAGTTGTGCAGGGTAGGTGAATTGGCCATGCAAAATTGCCCCTTAATTGGAAAAAAAAATACATTGATTATCTTCATTTATAATTGAGCTAAAACTCCTCTTTCACATGGCGTGCGACCAATCTCCGCTTACACTTAGAACACAGAGCAGACGTCATAAGTTAGTGTTTGGTGTATTATTGACCTAAAGCAACTTTTGTTTGCTTACATTACAGTCATTGCAAGCTAAAAATAATTTATTATCTCGCACACTTCAAGAGGCACTTTGGCAATGGAACAATGGTTCAATCACAATCCAAGTATTCTTTTTAATATTTTGGTATTCAGTGAAGGGATACTAGTCATTCTTAGCCTTACTTTTAAGCTTTTTGCTTGTGCTCCTTCAAATTCCTCTACCACCTTGAGCACTAATGCAAAGCCCGGGGGAGGGGTATGGGTAGCGGAAGCTCTGGTCAGTCTCAGTGTACAGTCTACTGCCAAGTAGATGGGCAGCAGGTGGAAACTCATGGTGGCAACGCTCTCTCTTTAGGAATAAAAATAAATTTAGAGTACCCAATTAATTTTTTCCAATTAAGGGGGAATTTAGCGTGGCCAATCCACCGACCCTGCACATCTTTGGGTTGTGGGGGCGAAACCCATGCAAACACGGGGAGAATGTGCAAACTCCACACGGACAATGACTCAGAGCTGGGATTGAACCTGGGACCTCGGTGCCGTGAGGCAGCAGTGCTAACCACTGCACCACCTCGCTGCCCAGCAACTCTCTCTCTTTTGTTTTATAAATTTAGACTACCCAATTATTTTTTTTTCCAATTAAGGGGCAATTCAGCATGGCCAATCCACCTAACCTGCACATCTTTGGGTTGTAGAACATAGAACATTACAGCGCAGTACAGGCCCTTCGGCACTCGATGTTGCGCCGACCTGTGAAACCACCCTAAAGCCCATCTACACTATTCCCTTATCATCCATATGTTTATCCAATGACCATTTAAATGCCCTTAATGTTGGTGAGTCCACTACTGTTGCAGGCCCATACTACTCTCTGAGTAAAGAACCTACCTATGACATCTTTCCTATATCTATCTCCCCTCAATTTAAAGCTATGCCCCCTCGTGCTAGACATCACCATCCGAGGAAAAAGGCTCTCACTGTCCACCCTATCAAATCCTCTGATCATCTTGTATGCCTCAATTTAGTCACCTCTTAACATTCTTCTCTCTAACGAAAACAGCCTCAAGTCCCTCTGCCTTCCCTCACAAGATCTTCCCTCCATACCAGGCAACATCCTGGTAAATCTCCTCTGCACCCTTTCCAAAGCTTCCACAGCCTTCCTAAAATGCGGCGACCAGAACTGCACGCAATACTCCAAATGCGGCCACACCAGAGTTTTGTATATCTCCAACATGACCTCATGGCTCCGAAACTCAATCCCTCTATCAAAAAAAGCTAACACACCGTACGCCTTATTAACAACCCTATCAACCTGGGTGGCAACTTTCAGGGATCTATGTACATGGACACCGAGATATCTCCGCTCATCCACACTACCAAGAATCTTACCATTAGCCCAGTATTCTGTCTTCCTGTTATTCCTTCCAAAATGAATCACTTCACCCTTTTCTGCATTAAACTCCATTTGCCACCTGTCAGTCCAGCTCTGCAGCTTATCTGCAGTCCCTCTGTAACCTGCAACATCCTTCCGCATTTTCCACAACTCCACCGACTTTAGTGTCATCTGCAAATTTACTCACCCATCCTTCTACGCCCTCCTCCAGGTCATTTATAAAAATGACAAACAGCAGTGGCCCCAAAACAGATCCTTGTGGTACACCACTAGTAACTGAACTCCAGGCTGAACATTTCCCATCAACCACCCATCCTCTGTCTTCTTACAGCTAGCCAATTTCTGATCCAAACTACTAAATCACCCTGAATCCCATGCCTCCATATTTTCTGCAATAGCCTACCGTGGGGAACCTTATCAAACGCTTTACTGAAATCTGTATACACCACATCAACTGCTTTACCCTCGACCACCTGATTGATCACCTTCTGAAGGAACTCAATAAGGTTTGTGAGGCACGGCCTACCCTTCACAAAACCGTGTTGACTATCCCTAATTAAATTATTCCTTTCTAGATGATTATAAATCCTATCTCTTATAAACCTTTCCAAGACTTTGCCCACAATAGAAGTAAGGCTCACTAGTCTATAGTTACCGGGGTTGTCTCTACTCCCCTTCTTGAACAAGCGGACAACATTTGTTATCCTCCACTCTTCTGGCACTATTCCTGGAGACAATGACGACATAAAGATCAAAGCTAAAGGCTCCAAAACCTCCTCCCTAGCTTCCCAGAGAATCCTAGGATAAATCCCATCCGGCCCAGGGGACTTATCTATTTTCACACTTTCCAGAATTGCTAACACCTCCTCCTTATGAACCTCGAGCCCTACTAGTCTAGTAGCCTGTATCTCAGTATTCTTCGCGACAACATTGTCTTTTTCCTGTGTGAATACTGACGAAAAATATTCATTTAGCACCTCTCCTATCTCCTCGGATTCCACGCTCAACTTTCCACTACTGTCCTTGACTGGCCCTACTCTTACCCTCGTCATTCTTTTATTCCTGACATACCTATAGAAAGATTTAGGGTTATCCTTGATGCTACCTGCCAAAGAAATCTCATGTCCCCTCCTGGCTCTTCTTAGCTCTCTCTTTAGGTCCTTCCTAGCTAATTTGTAACTCTCGAGCGCCCTAACTGAACCTTCACGTCTCATCTTTACATAAGCCTCCTTCTTCCTCTTGACAAGTGATTCAACTACTTTAGTAAACCACGGTTCCCTCGCTCGACCACTTCCTCCCTGCCTGACAGGTACATACTTATCAAGGACACGCAGTAGCTGTTCCTTGAACAAGCTCCACATTTCAATTGTGCCCATCCCCTGCAGTTTCCTTCCCCATCCTATGCATCCTAAGTCTTGCCTCATCACATCATAATTGCCTTTCCCCCAGCTATAACTCTTGCCCTGCGGTATATACCTATCCCTTTCCATCGCTAAAGTAAACGTAACTGAATTATGGTCACTATCACCAAAGTGCTCACCTACCTCCAAATCTGACACCTGTCCTGGTTCATTACCCAGTACCAAATCCAATGTGGCCTTGCCTCTTGTTGGCCTATCTACGTACTGTGTCAGGAAACCCTCCTGCACACATTGGACAAAAATGAACCCATTTAAAGTACTCGAATTATAGTGTTTCAAGTCAATATTTGGAAAGTTAAAGTCGCCCATAACAACTACCCTTTGACTTTTGCTCCTATCCAGAATCATCTTTGCAATCTTTTCCTCGACATCTCTGGAACTTTTCGGAGGCCTATAGAAAACTCCCAACAGGGTGACCTCTCCTCTCCTGTTTCTTACCTCAGGCCACACTACCTCAGTAGACAAGTCCTCATCAAACGTCCTTTCTGCCACCGTAATACTGTCCTTGACTAACAATGCCACCCCTCCCCCTCTTTTACCACCTTCCCTGAGCTTACTGAAATATCTAAACCCCGGAACCTGCAACAACCATTCCTGTCCCTGCTCTATCCATGTCTTCGAAATGAAACCCACGCAGGCATGGGGAGAATGTGCAAACTCCACACGGACAGTGACCTAGGGCCGCGATTCGAACCCGGGCTCTCAGCGCCGCAGTCCCAGTGTTATCCACTGCGCCACATGCCGCCCTGCAACTCTCTGTCTTGACTCCATGTCAATTTGGTAGATCAGGCAATGGAGCACAATAATAATCCGTAGTTATAATTATCAGGGAGTTTCCTTCTGTAAAATGGAGAGATTTCAAAGAAATTATATTGGTTTTCTATTGCCGTGACAGGAAATTCTCCTTCCTGGGCTGGTAGCTCAATACCCACAAGGCACAGATTAAAGATCATGGCAAAAGAATGCGAGGGGAGATGAGGAGATTTTTTTGTTCCTGTAGCGAGTTGTTATGATAGTAAGAGCAGGCCATTCAGCCCCTCGAGCCAGTCCCGCAATTCAATGAGATCATGTTTGATCCGTGACCTAACTCCACACACCTGCCTTTGGCCCACATTCCTTAATATCTTTGCTTAACAAAACCTATCTATTGCAGATTTAAAATTAACACTTCAACAGCCGTTTTTGGGAGAGAGCTCCAAACGTCTACTACCCTTCAAGTGAAGAAGTGCTTCCCATCAGCACTCCTGAACAGTGTAACGCTGGAATGCACGGCCAAAAGGTGTGGTGCAAGTTTCAAATAGGAGTTGGACAGCTACTTGAAAAGGAGAGATAGTTGCAGGGATTCGGTGAAAGAGAGGGGGAGTAGGAATGACAATCGGCTGACTGGCATCCTTCTGCAGTGTAATTTAGCACAATGAATTCAAATCAAAAAATCACAAAACTCAAGGCTGACCCTCTAGTGGAGCACTGCACTGTCAGAGGTACCGTCTTGCGATTGGGACATCAAAACGAGGCCCATCTGCCTGTTTGGGTAGATGTAAGAGATCCCATGGGACTATTTTGTAGAGCAGCAGGGGCGTAATCGCTGGTCTCCTGGACAATATATACAGTATATCCCTCTATCAACATCACAGAAAACAGATGATCTGGTCACTATCACATTGCTGTTCGTGGGGGCTTGCTGTGTACAAATTGCTGTTCGTGGGGGCTTACTGTGTACAAATTTGCTGCAAGTCAACAATGGCTACATGTCAAATGACCTCCAATAAGTGTAAAGGGCGCTATTTAAATGTCGGTTCTTCTTTTAAAATATGTTTTGAATCAAATGTCCTCATCTTCTGTTTGACAATGGGTTGTGCCTAAAATGTTAATACGGCGCTCCTCTCCACAGCTGCCTGACCTGCTGAGGGTTTCCAGCTCTGTATTTTCATTTTCCCGTTTCTTCCAATGCCTGTCTTAACAAGGTAATGTTGGCCTGACTGAGTTCTCCCTCTCCCTGGAGCTAACCTGCTGGCTCTTTCCATTCATCTCAGTAATTAATCCAACAGCTGCTGCAGGTATTTGAGGTGCAGTAATACAGTCAGTTCATGTTCAGTGCTTGACACTCAATCTAGTTGGCCGCACTACTCGCAGTTTTGGAGTACAAACGGGAATTCTCTGTCACCTAATTTCTTGCAGCCTTTCAATCTTGAATGGAAGATTGTGTGAGCTGCAAAATGTGTCATATGGTTAGTATTCATGACTGTAACATGATAGGCTATTGAAAGAACACAAGTTGTAACCTATTCTACAGTTATGGCTGGCTGGCTGGGGGTGCAAGGGGGAAGAGAGAAGATTCACTAAAAATGGAATGTACAGTGAATATTAGAGAGAGAGAAATACAGCACAGAACAGGCCCTTCGGCCCACGATGTTGTGCTGAACTTTTATCCTAGGTTAATCATAGAATTTTGGACACTAAGGGCAATTTATCATGGCCAATCCACCCAGCCTGCACATCTTTGGACTGTGGGAGGAAACCGGAGCACCCGGAGGAAACCCACGCACACACGGGGAGGATGTGCAGACTCCACACAGACAGCGACCCAAGTCGAAATCGAACTTGGGACCCTGGAGCTGTGAAGCAATTGTGCTACCCACAATGCTACCGTGCTGCCCTTAAGAAGAAATTAATCTACACTCCATTATTCTACCCTAATCCATGTACCTATCCAATAGCCGCTTGAAGGTCCCTAACGTTTCCGACTCAACTACTTCCACAGGCAGTGCATTCCATGTCCCCACTACTCTCTGGGCAAAGAACCTACCTCTGACATCCCCCCTATATCTTCCACCATTTATCTTAAATTTATGTCCCCTTGCAATGGTGTGTTCCACCCGGGGAAAAAGTCTCTGACTGTCTACTCTATCTATTCCCCTGATCTTATAAACCTCTACCAAGTCGCCCCTCATCCTTCTCCGTTCTAATGAGAAATTAGAGAATTACTCAAGTGATTTTAATTTCTGCATGCGCTGGGAAATGATACTCAAAAATTGAATCCAGAATAAGCGGTAGAAATAGTTGACTGTTCTCTCCACAGCTATTGTCCGCTGACTTTTCTCTCTTTGCACTCGGTTAGTAATATTCACTTATTGTGGAGTCAGTGAGTTTCTAAGAAATTCTTTCATGGGGATGTAGGCATCGCTGGCACTGCCAGCATTTGTTGCCCATTCCTAATTGCCCCTGAACTGTGTGACCTGGTCTGCAGTCACAACTAGGCCCAACCAGGTAAGGGTGGCAGATTTCCTTCCTTAAAGGATAGGAGTGAACCAGATGGGTTTTTACAACGATTGCTGATAGCTGTCACGGTCACCATTACTGAGACAAGCTTCCTGTTTCAGATTTATTCATTAAATTTACATTCCAGAAGCTGCCACGGTTGAAGATGTGTTTAGGTCAATTTTGAGGTTATGAGGTTACAGGTTGTTGTTGAATTCAGTTCTGCTGCTGCTGAGGGCCCACAGCACCACTTGGATGCCAAGTTCTGAACTGCAAGATGTGATCTCAATCTATCCCATTTAGCGCCATGTTAGTGCCACACAACATGATGGATGGTATCCTCCGTTTGAAGACAGGACTTTGTTTACTACCAATACTGTCATGAAGAGATGTGTCTGCCACCGTTAAGTTCATTGTTCGTTCCTTCATAACTACCTCGCGTCCAATCTGGCAGATATGTCCTGCAGAACGTCACAAGTTTCATCAGCAATATTGGGGATTGGACTCCTCCACTCAGATTACATTCTGTATCCTTGTTAACCTTTGTGCGTCTTCCAAGTGGTGGTCAACATGGAGAAGCACTGATTCATCAGCTGGGGGGGGGGGGGGGGGGGCAGAGATGCCCTTGCCCATTATTGACTTGACCGTGCTTAGGACTTCATGGAGTCAATGTTGAGGCCTCCTAGCACAACTCCCTCCTGACGGCATACCACTGTGCCACCACCTCAGCTGCATCAGTCCTGCCAGTGGAACAGGACATGCCCAGCATTGTTGATGAAGGAATCGCTGTAAGTTACGATTTGATGAGTATAATTATGTCTGTTGCTTGACTAGGCTGTTGGATAGCACTTCCAATTTTGGTACAAGCCCGCAGATGTTAGTAAGGATTAATTTGCAGTGTTGACTGGTGAGGGTTGTCATTCACTAGGCTGGTGCCAGATGATAACTGTCTGGTACAACTAAGTTCCTTGCTAGGTCATCACAGACAGCAGTTAAGAATCAAACACAGGCCTGGACAGAGAGTGGGGGCTGGAGGGCGCACTGTTTAGGGTCTTTTGGGGGGATTGCAATGGGGGGGGGGCCTGTGCTTGGTACCTTTTGGCGGGAGATCGGGGCCTCTGATAGGGGGATGGGCTAGGGGCTAGTCACGGGACTTTAAAAGGGCACGGTGGGATACAATTAGGCTAATGGGTCCCTGGCGTGTGGGGGGAGGGCCTGAGCGCTGGGACGGGAGACAGGTAGGCGCCAAGGGCAGGGGTCAGTGTGGCTAGCGTAGGTCAGGGGGCACCAGGGAGATCGGAGGTGGGGCGGGGCGGGCTAGGGCCAAGCGCAGGGCTGACCTGGCAGGTCAGGCCTTGGGGAGCAGGGGAGACCAGGCCGGGGGGGGGGGGGGAGGTGGAAGAGGGTTAGGGCCACGTTAGTTTAGTTGTACACGTGTGGCATGGGCAAACAGAGCTGGCAGGGAAAGTGCCTTATGGAAGGATCTTTGGCTTCAACACTTATTAACATGTTTATTCTTTCCCACTGTTCGTTTTCATTATGTTAAGACTCTTTGCACAGGGCCATTTTTCTCTCTGTAATTGTTACAAATTTGTGTTAAATAAAAAACTTTAAAAAAAAAGAATCAAACACATTACTGTGGGACAAGAGTCACACGTAGACCAGAGCAGGTAAGGCTGGTTGATTTCCCTCACATTAGTTACCAGGTGGGCTTTTATGACAATCCAGTAGTTTAATGGATGTGTATTGTATGGGCTTCTGTGGTCCCCAACCATTGGCTAAAGAGTCAGGGGGGAGCCCGCCCAAAATTGCCATCATTGCCCTGCAGCAACTTGTTGCCAGAATCAGCGTTAATGTGACCCTTTCACCCCTACCTCAGGAGATAGTCCTGCGTTAGAGAGCTGCCAGCTAATTGGATGGCCACTCAGGGGTCTCAATAGGTCCAAGCACCTTCCCTGACCCCGTACGATTTCAACCAGATTGGGGGTGGGCAGGGAGGTGGCAGGAAGACTACCCACTGGATTTTACTGGGTCACTGTCCGTGTGGAGTTTGCACATTCTCCCCGTGTCTGCGTGGGTTTCGCCCCCACAACCCAAAGATGTGTCGGTTAGGTGGATTGGCCATGCCAAATTGCCCCTTATTTGGAAAAAATGTATTGGGCATTCTAAATTTATATAGAAAATAACAATGCATTATGTCCAGAATCCTATTAACCAGCACTGGTTCATGACAAGCCATAGGGCTGGATCCTTCGGTTCCTCCAGCTGTGAGTTTCTTGGCGATGCGCTGTTCACTGACGATGGGATTGTCTATTCCCACTGCTTGTCCATGGGATTTCCCACTGAAGTCACGCCACGCCGCTGGGAACCCCACAGGCGGGAATACGCTGGCGGTGGGAAAGAAGAATCCCAACAGCCAGAGAACTTCGGTCAAGATCGCAGTGCGTAAAGCAGGGTTGGAATTTTTGGAGTATCTTCTCTTTCATCAAGCTTTCCAAAGGAAATTGAAGGGAGGTAAAAGTCCAGCAACGTTGAACTGTGCGGAGAGGCGGAATTCAGAAAGCGAGAGTTTGGAGGACGTTTACCAGACGTATTGCAGCGATGACGGACTTTAGTTGTGTGCAGAAACTAGAGAAACTGGCATTGCACACCTTAGAGCAGGGGAGGCTTAGGGAGAGAGTTAATCGAGAGATTCAACATTAGGCAGTAAATCATGAAGAAAATATTTCCTCTGCGAGAAGGGTCAATAACCTGAAAAGGCAGATGTAGGATCATTGGCAAAAGAAGCAGTGGGGGCGAGGATGCAAATTCCTTTAAACAAAACAAGTTGTGATCTGGAGTGCTCTGCCTGAAGGGCATAACTTTTAGTAGGGAAGTAGATATATTTTTTAAGACGGAAAACAAATTCCCAGGGAAAGATCATGGGATTAATTGGATAGTGCTTTCCAAGATGGGCCAAAGAGTCTCCTTTTGTGCAATACCATTGCCCAGCTCTGGGGTCACCATGTGTGGCACTGTGCAGAGTTAGTTAAAAGGACACCTTCGTAACACTTGCCACCCAGCCCGAGTGCAACATTATCTCAGTTCTACCTCGATTAACATTTCAATCTCCTGAACCGCTTCCTGGAGAGTGGAACCCCACTTTGTGGACAAACACAACAATTACATCACGCAGGAATGAGTCACTTGAGGAGTGGTTTGCTTGCGTGAGGACCTATTTCTCAGCCACATTATTTTGCAGTTTCTTTAATGGGGGTGAGACAATTTACACGTATGTTGTGCCTCTGACATCATAAAACTTCCCGAGGTGCTTCAAAGGAGCATTACCGGACAAAATCTGACACTGCGCCTCATATGGGTGGGGAGGTGATCACAAACTGAATCAAAGATTTAAAGAAGAGGGAAATTGGAGAAGTTGAAGGAGGAAATTCCCGATTTTAGGGCCATTTGAAGTGGACCGACGATAATCAGGGATGCTCCAGAAGCCAGAATTGGACGAAGGAAGATCGGGGAGGGTTGGAAGAGATTTTTGGGAGGGTTGAGGCCCTGGAATGATTTGAGGGATCCGATCAGATCAGGAGATAATGTAGCTCAGCAATCGTACGGCAGCCCCCCCCCACAGCAATTCTCCGGGCCGCGGTGGGCCGAGTGGCCGACGAGTTTGGCAGAGTCCCGCCGGTGTGGATTACTCACCTCCCACACGGCGGGACCTGGAAGGCAACTGTGCGGGGGGGCGTCCTGGGGGCAGGGGGATCCGACTTGAGGGGGGGGCCCCCAACGGTAGACGTGATCGGGTCTACCGATCAGCGGGCAGGCTGGTTCCGTGGGGGCCTGCTTTACTCTGCGCCGGGCCCCTGTTGGGCTTTGCCATATTGCCCGGGTGCCAGCACGGAGATCCGCCGGCAGTTCTGCGCATGCTTGGAAATATGCCGGCCGTTACGCGCATGCGCAAACTCGCACAGGCCGCTCGCCGTCGGTTCGAATGCCTCACTTTCGGGGGCCGTTGACGCCGGGCGGTTGGCGCCGGTTTTCACGCCGGCCTGGGAACATCGCCCCATTATTGGAGAATCCCACCCCATAGACTTTGAAGGGGCTCTGAGTGAATTTTTTCATGATGAGGGGAATAGATCCTGCTGGGATTTGTCGGTTATTTGAGTTAGTCAGAGAGGAACGGTTGAATGGGCAGCATAGATGGAAGCGAACACCAAAAGTCTACAGTCAGCCTATTGGCCTTTGAAAGGGAATTGGCAAAAATATCTGGGAGTCAAGGAAATTACAAATTCTGGAAGGTAGGTGGGGGTTGGCTGCTATTGTAGCGGAAAGGTACTGTAGCTTTCAGGAATCTGCTTGGAAACCAGAGTGAGATTTTCCATCTTCCTAATTTGACCCAATGATGTCACCACTGTATTTGGTCTGCCTCTACACCGTTCTAAACTCTGTGAACAGTGCCCTCTCCTTTAAAAGCCCCCTTCAAATCTACCACTTTGCTTCCGATTCCCTTGGTCCCCTGTCCCAGATCCTCCCCCTTTCAGTTCCCTCCCCCTTTTATTGAAGTGCAATGGGTTATTTAATCGGGTTGAAAGTTTTAGATTTATTTACATAGAATCACTACAGTGCAGAAGGAGGCCATTCAGCCCATTGAGTCGGGACCGACCCTCCAAAAGAGCATCCTACCTAGGCCCACACCCCAACCTACCACCTGTAACCCCACCTAACCTTTTGGACACATGGGGCAGTTTTAGCAGGCTAATCCGCTTAACATGCACATCTTTGGACTGTGGGAGGAAGCCGGAGAAGCAGTAGGAAGCCAATGCAGACACGGGGAGAAAGTGCAAACTCTACACAGGCAGTCACCCAAGGTGAGAATCAAACCCGGGTCCCTGGCACTGTGAGGCAGCAGTGCTAACAGCTGTGCAAGCGTGCCGCCCTTTTGAGTGCGCTATTGCTATACCACAACCGATGTAAGATAATAAGCCAAGCTTTTAGCTGATCATTTACACATGCTAGAAATGACATACATTTAAACACAAGAACCCATTCTCTGCAAACAAAAGGAATATGTTCAAGCCTTAACGCCTTTTTTGGAATTGGTCGGGAGCACAGGGAGCTGATTATTCCCTATTCCTTTCTCCATGGCAATGACGTGGCCAATCAAACACAATCAGCACCCTTTTCTCCTGCAGTAAAAATTGTTGTGATCATTTGAAATTTGGTATTCCTGTGTTTGTCCAAGACAAAAAGCTTCAGGGACCTAGAATCCCACCAATGCAGAAAGCGGCCATTCAGCCCTCAAGTCTTCACCAACCCTCCGAAAGAGGATCCCGACCTAGGCTCAGTCCCTCGCCCTATCCTCATAACCTTTGGACACTAAGGGGCAATTTAGCATGGCCAATCCACCAAACCTGCACATATTTGGACTGTGGGAGGAAACCATAGACTCACACAGACCCGGGATGCTGTGCAAACGCCACACAGACAGTCACCCAAGGTCAGAAGCGAACCCGGATCCCTGATGATGTGAAGCAGCAGTGCTAACCGCTGTGTCACCGTGCTGTCCTTCTGTCTCCTTCCAGAATATATTTGTTTTGTTATTGGAAACTCCAATCCCAGGAATTTTATTCACTTCCAATTGGAAGAGATTGTCTTGGTGACTATTCAGCTGAACTTTGAACACTGGGATGCAGCTAACGCACCATGCATCAATTCAGCCAGGGTTTTCACAAGGGATTTTAATTCAGGCAAAAATGCCCCTTTAAGAGCAGAAGTATGAGGTAAGCAGTTTTTTTTCCCCTGGGGATTGAGAGCATAGTTAACGAGTTTGCAGGATTTATACCATACATCTTAATTCCTAACAAGCTGAAAGTGTGAGACAAAACCAAATTAGCAGCTGAGGTGTAAACAAGGTATTATCAGTGTACCAAGCAATCCCTAAACCAAGCGGCTGCTGAAAGCGACTGACTCCTGAACTGTGCAACTGAACTCCTAACTCCTTAACCCAGCAGCTCGCAAACTTTAGCAGCTCTTAAGGTCTGGCAGATAAACACAGCAGCCGTGAAACTCCAGCAGGTAAACCCACCGGTGACTGAATCATAGAATTGACAGTGCAGAAGGAGGCCATTCGTCCCATCGAGTGTGCACCGGCTCTTAGAAAGAGCACCCTACCCAAGGTCAACACCTCCACCCTATCCCCATAACCCAGCAACCCAGTAACCCCACCCAATACTAAGGGCAATTTTGGACACTAAGGGCAATTTATCATGGCCAATCCACCTAACCTGCACATCTTTGGACTGTGGGAGGAAACCGGAGCACCCGGAGGAAACCTACGCACACACGGGGAGGATGTGCAGACTCCGCACAGACAGCGACCCAAGCCGGAATCGAACCTGGGACCCTGGAGCTGTGAAGCGATTGTGCTATCCACAATGCTACCGTGCTGCTCCTAGCAGATTAATGCAGCACTGACTGAATCCCAGCAGATAGAACATAGAACATAGAACAGTACAGCACAGAACAGGCCCTTCGGCCCTCGATGTTGTGCCGAGCAATGATCACCCTACTCAAACCCACGCATCCACTAAACGCAGCACTGACTGAATCCCAGCAGATAAACTCAGCGGTGACTGAATTCCAGCAGATAAACTCAGCGGTGACTGAATCCCAGCAGATAAACTCAGCGGTGACTGAATCCCAGCAGATAAACCCAGCACTGACTGAATCCCAGCTGATAAACGCAGCACTGACTGAATCCCAGCAGATAAACTCAGCGGTGACTGAATCCCAGCAGATAAACCCAGCACTGACTGAATCCCAGCAGATAAACACAGCACCGACTTAATCCCAGCAGATAAACTCAGCCGTGACTGAATCCCAGCAGATAAACCCAGCGGTGACTGAATTCCAGCAGATAATCCCAGCAGTGACTGAATCCCAGCAGATAAACCCAGCACTGACTGAATCCCAGCAGAAAAACCCAGCACTGACTGAATCCCAGCAGATAAACCCAGCACTGACTGAATCCCAGGAGATAAACCCAGCACTGACTGAATCCCAGGAGATAAACCCAGCAGTGACTAATATCAGAACAGAAAATGCTGCAAAATACCCAGCAGGTCAGACCGGGTTAATGAAGAGGTTGGTGACCTTTCATCAAAAAGGTTAGAAAGTTAAGCAAGGGGTGGGTGGGACAAAGTCAAAAGGAAATTCTGTGAGAGGGTGGAAGACAGGAGAGGGTGAATGACAAAAGAGGACAAATGAGAAAATGGTGAGACGATAAAAAAGAAACAAAGGAGTAAAGGATGTAACTCGACTCGGTGTGCTCTGCAAAAATAGTAGGAAAAAAACAGAAAAGCCGAAATATGCAAATAAAAGGAATCAAAATGGAGGCTGAGATTATGATCTGAAATTGTTGAATGTGAAGCTCAGAACGCTGCAAGGAGCCTCATCGAAGTTGGGATCATGTACCTCAAGCTTGGGTTGAGCTACACTGCAGCAGGTGGAGGACAGAGATGTCAGTATGAGAGCAAGGTGGGGAATTCAAATGGACTGCCGGAAACTTGGGGTCATGCTTGAGGACTGAATGGAGGCGTTTCACGGAGCAATTAACCAATCTGCGTTTGGTCTTCCCAATAGATTGAGCGAATGCAGTATGCCAAATTGATCCCAGCAGATAAATCACTGCCTCACCTGGGGTGTATGTTTGGAGTCTTTGGAGGTGAGGAGGGAGGAGGTAAAAAGGCATCTCCTGAAGCCCAACAGGTACAGCCAGTAGTGCTGGATCCCAGCAGATTGCCCCCACAGAGACTGAATCCCAGCAGATTTCCCCCCAGAGACTGAATCCCAGCAGTGACTGAGTCCCAGCAGATAAACACTGCATTAACTAAATCCCAGCAGATAAACACTGCATTAACTAAATCCCAGCAGATAGACACCGCAGTGACTGAATGCCAGCAGATGGACCCCGCAGTGACTGTATCCCAGCAGATAGGCCCCGCAGTGACTGAATCCCAGCAGATAGACCCCGCAGTGACTGAATCCCAGCAGATAGGCCCCGCAGTGACTGAATCCCAGCAGATAGGCCCCGCAGTGACCGAATCCCAGTAGATAGGCCCCACAGTGACTGAATCCCAGTAGATAGACCCCACAGTGACTGAATCCCAGCAGATAGATCCCAAAGTGACTGAATCCCAGCAGATAGACCCCGAAGTGACTGAATTCCAGCAGATAGACCCTGCAGTGACTGAATCCCAGCAGATAGGCCCCGCAGTGACTGAATCCCAGCAGATAGACCCCGCAGTGACTGAATCCCAGCAGATAGGCCCCGCAGTGACTGAATCCCAGCAGATAGACCCCGCAGTGACTGAATCCCAGCAGATAGGCCCCGCAGTGACTGAATCCCAGCAGATAGACCCCGCAGTGACTGAATCCCAGCAGATAGACCCCGCAGTGACTGAATCCCAGCAGATAGGCCCCGCAGTGACTGAATCCCAGCAGATAGATCCCAAAGTGACTGAATCCCAGCAGATAGACCCCGCAGTGACTGAATTCCAGCAGATAGACCCTGCAGTGACTGAATCCCAGCAGATAGGCCCCGCAGTGACTGAATCCCAGCAGATAGACCCCGCAGTGACTGAATCCCAGCAGATAGGCCCCGCAGTGACTGAATCCCAGCAGATAGACCCCGCAGTGACTGAATCCCAGCAGATAGGCCCCGCAGTGACTGAATCCCAGCAGATAGACCCCGCAGTGACTGAATCCCAGCAGATAGACCCCGCAGTGACTGAATCCCAGCAGATAGGCCCCGCAGTGACTGAATCCCAGCAGATAGACCCCGCAGTGACTGAATCCCAGCAGATCAACCCCGCAGTGACTGAATCCCAGCAGATAGATTTCACAGTGACTGAATCCCAGCAGATAGATTTCACAGTGACTGAATCCCAGGAGATAAATGCAGCAGTGACTAAATTCCAGCAGACAAATGCCACAGTGACACAACTCCAGCAGACAAACCCTGCATGACTAAATCCCAGCAGATAAACCCTGCAGTGACTGAACTCCAGTTGATAAACCTTGTGTGCCTGTACGCCGGGGATAAACCGTGGGTGACTAAATCCCAGCAGATGAGCCTTGCAGTGACTGAACTCTAGCAGATAAACCCCCATAGTGACACAACTCCAGCAGATAAACCCTGCATGACTAAATCCCAGCAGATAAATCTCACAGTGTCTGAACTCCAGCAGATAAAACCCAACGGGCAAGCCCAGCAGTGACTTGACTCCAACAGACAAACCCAGAATCTCCTGCGTCCAAATAGATATCACCGGCTAAATCTCAGAACCTAAATAGGACAACTGCCACAAAAGATCTAGTTTCTGACCAGACACTGGATGCTTTCAGATAGTCTTAGGCTTTTATACTGTCCTCCACATTCCGCTTTCACAGATGAAGCAAGAGTGTAAATTACTTTGAATAAAAATATTAAGACACGGATTGTACAAGTGTTTCAGAATCAGACACGGCTGAACTTGCCTGTGTTCGGCTCACGAGCTATTCAACTGGGATTATGTTTCAACAACATTACTGACGGGTCTGATTTACCAGTTACAGAGAAGCCCTCTGCTAGCACTCACAAATGGGTCCAATGTCATCTCGAACATGCTTTGTAAGTGTATCCAATTAATAGTTGTTTATGCAGAGGGGCTAGTTTACAAGGAAACCCCTCTGGTCACAGAGCATAGTAACCCTCTCCTCTCTGCCCTCCTCACATACCACACAATGTATTTTTAATCTTCTATGTCAATTTGCCGTGCCCGTTTCCTCTTTCCTGAATGAAAATCTCGGGGCTGGGCTTCGGAAGGAAGAATCTGCCTCCTTTCACATCCTTTCACGGAATGAATGATACAGTCAGGAAATGCAGGTTACTCATTGTAACGGAAAAATCACTTCGCAACAATCTTCCTCTTGCTCACAGGCTGCCAGTTCTTTGCTGTTTGCAGTTAAAGGGGCAGGTTTAGGATAATGTAGGAACCTCGCCGACAAATCTGAATGATTGGGAACAGCCAGAAATAACCCGTTTCCAAAAACACTCCCTGCGCCATTGTGTTTACCCCCCCCCCCCCTGCCCCGTCCAATCCTCTCTCTCGCCATCCAACATTTCCTCCTAGAATTATATTGGGCGGATGACCTTTAGAGGTGGCAGCTGTTGTCAGTAACTGGGTCGGTTAGGGCAGCGCGGTGGCACAGTGGTTAGCACAGCTGCCTCACGGGCGCCGAGGTCCCAGGTTCGATCCCGGCTCTGGGTCACTGTCCGTGTGGAGTTTGCACATTCTCCCCGTGTCTGCGTAGGTTTCGCCCCCACAACCCAAAGATGCGCAGGGTAGGTGGATTGGCCACGCTAAATTGCCCCTTAATTGGAAAAAATGAATTGGATACTCTAAATTTATATTTTTAAAAAGTAACTGGGTCGGTCTGGTGGGTGGCAGAGGTTGGCACACTCTCCCATCCACCTTCATTCTGCGTGCCCTCCAGCAGTAGGCACCTTTGTAGCCATACCCTCCGACCCCAGTCACCCAAAAGGACATTTGAGCCAGTTCTTGTGGCAGGACAGTGGTTTTTAAAAAAATATATAGACGCTGCAAATCAATTGATTTTTTTTCCTGCCATGGAACACCCTGTCTGCTGCTGATTATCAGGAATATCGGGATGTTCTTCATTAATGTCCAGTTCTAGCCTCTTGTGTATTCTTGACTTCCCTCGTCCATTGGTGGCTGTGCCGTGAGCTGCCTGGGCCCAAATCTCTAGAATTTCTGAACTGAATCCCTCTGCCTCCCTCCTGCTTTCTGGTGTTCCTTACAAACCTTTTTTTTCAAATGTTTTATCCCATCCTTAAAGTAACAAAGCCGATGTGTGGAGTGGACAGGGCAAACCCTTAATCCATCTCATTGCTTGCTTCAAAAATCAATTCATCATCATAATCATCATCATCTTTATTAGTGTCACAAGTAGGCTTACATCAACACTGCAATGAAGTTACTGTGAAAAGCCCCTAGTCGTCACATTCCGGCGCCTATTCGGATACACAGAGGGAGAATTCAGAACGTCCAAATTACCTAACCTGCACGTCTTTCAGGACCCGTGGGAGGAAACCGGAGCACCCGGAGGAAACCCACGCAGATACGGGGAGAACGTGCAGACTCCGCAAAGACAGTGACCCAAGCCGGGAATCGAACCCGGGACCGTGGCGATGTGAAGCAACAGTGCTAACCACTGTGCTACCGTGCCGTCCAAATCAAATTCTAATTGAATCCAAGTCATGGTCTCCACAAGAGAGACAGACAAGATCCAAACTGACAAGTAAAGGCGTTGTACCTCATCCTTTCTTCATCCGCGCCTGATCTTAGCCAAGAAAGGCCAAGAAGCGATATTCCTTACAAACCTACTACTTCTTTCGTTGAAGCGTTTGGCCACTGATCCCCAATGTCTCTTCATGCGGCCCAGTATCAAATTCTGCCTGACAGGATTCCTGGGAAGCATCTTGGGATGTTTTCCTGTCTTGAAGGCGTGATCTAAATGCAAGATGTTGTTATTGCCAACTCTCACCTGGTTGACTGTTGGTATCGTCCGCCAAGTCCCAAAAAATGAAGTGGGGAGAAGGGCTCGAAACCCGAGGGCTAAATCCACTGAAAACGTAAAGAACTACACTTGAGTATTTTCTTGACGCCCTGCCCAATTAATGAATTGGGTCACTCCTTCCGAATGGTTGCAGAGGGGCTGTCTGGTTGAGAATTAGGCAGATATCGATTTGGATAATAGATAAAAGCAAGAGGGGAACAACCACACATCATATCAGCGCAATGGTTTCATAGCCCAACGTAAGGCAACAATAACATACCGACAAGGGCGGCCATGCAGGAACTGAGAGAAAGTAAGCCGGAAGACATAGATTTGGAGGAGGCTTTCGAAGGTGGAGGGCGTTGAAGCAAGGTGGAAGAGAGGGATTTAGGCAGGGGATTCCAGAGTGCAGGGCAATGATGTGCAACAGGAATGCCACCAACTAGCCGGACAGGGGTGTGGGGTAGGGGGGGTTTCGATATTCTGGGACCTTTATATTCTTTGCCAACTGAGACAGATGAGGGTGGTGGGAGGAGGGGAAGTGCATAAAATAGGACTTTAATGAACAGTGTGGAAATGATGCTTTATTCTTGTCAGGCACTGAGAGGGGGTTGGGGGAAGAGTTGGGCATCTTATATTTGTCCAGACAGGTTGAATGGCATAGGCAGGCTTCCCATCGAGGAGATTTGGAAAATCCCCTGGTTAAAAATAGATGCGTGTGGATTGTCATTGCAGCAAATCTGGGACTCATGTCAGCGCACGGCCAGCCATGTTGAACTCGACTATTCTTGGAGCGCATATCACTCGAGCACACGACTTTTTTTACAGGCTCAGTTTCAAACACTAACCATGGTTGCCTGACAGTTAACCCCTGCAGGTCCCCACGACAAAGCGTACTTTCATATATTTTTAAATGGCAAGTGGAACAAAAGTGGCCTCAGTCGACCCATTCAGGGAATGCTGTCACATGAATCACAGATATGAAGTGAGTATGCGTGCGTCATCCGACAGGAATTGCTGAATCAAGTTTATGGGCATAGTTTGGATTTGAATCAGAGGTTTTACTCATTTGAAATCTCCAGTGCACCTAACAAGCCAACATTTCAGTTAAATGCATCAAGATGTACACTGTGTCAGAATCTTCAGTTGGCATCCCCTCCTCCTCTCAATTTGCTCATACTTTAACCTCCTCCTTTGAAGGACAGTTGTGCAGGCACCAGCAGCAGCCGATGCCTTGCCCGAGTGTCCGCTGTCCTGCTCGGCAATCTTGGCAGAGTGCCAGATCTCAAGCAGGGGGCGCAGTCCCCTCGCAGTCAAGCCTAACCCAGGCCTCCACTGACCTCCACATGCACTTGTTTTCTAACTGAGGCTTCCAGACAGAATTGAGGGGCTGGACTTTGCGACCTCCCCCCCCCCCTCAAACAATGTGTTGTCAGGTGTGCAGCGCCTGTAAAATCAGGCACCATGCCATGGGTACCTTTCCCTGCGCCCAGCCGTCTGCCCCCACTCTCGCTGCCATTTTGCCGGTGGCAAGGGATGTGTCAGACGGCCAATCCCACCCGTGGGCCAGTTGCAGCCCTTAGGCGGCCAATTAACAGCCATTCTAGGGCCTCCCCCGGCCGCAACTTGGACTTTCTTTACCTGTAGTGGAAGGGGCCAGCGTCAAATGTTCAGCCCGGCAGGTTTTACCAGGTGAGCCGGTGGCTGGTCTGAGAAGGGGGTGTGGTGCAGGTTGCCACAATAACAGGCCTCCAGTGCCCATCCGAGGCCCCTCTCCAAACTCTCCCCCGACCCCCTGTTCCCCCTACCCCGATGCTCTGTCCATTCCACACCCCAACTCCCCTCCACTGGAGCCTGCATACCTGGCTATTGCCAGATCCTAGCCTTACCTCCAGCTCCATCACTTAAAGTTCTCTTGGGGACCGGCTGCAACCCCAGTTGGGGCCACCGGCTCCTAGTGACGCCGCTGGTACCAGAGAGCCTGTGGCCATTTGATTGCCTGGCACCTCTTGGAGATGGGACCTCCTGCCCTGAATGTAAAATCCAATGAGTGAGAAGGCATGGCAGATTGTAACCCAAGCTGCAACACCCTATCAGCAACAGCAGAACCTTGCACACATAATGCATCTTTGATGGAGTAAAATGCCCCAAAGCGCTTCACTGGAACAACACTGAACTAAATTTAACACAGAGCGACTTAAGGAGGTATTAAAAAAGATGACCCACAGCACTAGGTTTTAAGGAGTAACTTAAAGGAGGTAAGAGGAGGCAACGTTTAGGGAGGAAATTCCAGGGGTTCAGGCGGTTGAAGTTGCTAATGGTGTGAGAGGTGATTAAAATAAGGTTTTCCTGCGCTATTGATCTTAAATCCAAAATCAACAGTGATTCACAACAAAAAGATGGTAGAAACATCATAGGGCGCATAAGGCCTGCTGTGTGGTTTCCATAGGAACAAACACTGGGGACACAGATTGGGTAGTTTTACAAATCAATGCTCCCTTTTTGAAGCGTCATTCAAAGTCGCAGGTTTCAAGCCCAGCACTTTAATTTATTCTTTCGCGGGACGTGGGTGTTTATTGCCCACCCTTAATTGCCCTCGAGAAGGTGGTGGTGAGCTGCGTCCTGTGTCCGTGTGGTGTAGGTACATCCACAGCGCTGTTCTTTAGGGAGTTCTGGGTCTTTGACTCAGTGTGCACTAACCTTCACTGTCAGAGCACAAAATTCATGGACTACCTGAGCACAGAGGAGGCCACTCAGCCCATTAAATCCATACACAGCACTAGAAACAGCCATCCAATTAGCCCCATTTTTTTGATTGTTCCCCTGCGGATGTTCAAAGATATCGGCAATGCTTCTGCGGATTACGGCTGAATCTGCTTCTGCCGCCCTTACAGGCAGCAGGTTCCAGAGTTCACACAATTATCTCTTACACTGAGTGAATGTTTCTCGCTCGCATTCCCATGGCAAACTGAATTCAAGACATTGCAGCCTGCATATTCCTCTGGTGAAGATTGGACACCTGAAGACAGTTAGGATGACACTCACCAGGATGTGAACATTCCTGCTGAGGCTGACGGTTCGTGCCTATCCCTGGTCGCCCGTGAGAAAATGATTCCAACACTGACTGAGGGAATGCTGCAGTGTCAGAGGTTCTATCTTTCAGATAAGACATTAAACCCAGAGGCCCCTTCCGCCCCCTCAGATGGATGTTAAACATGCTACGGCATCACTCCCGATCAGGGATTTATAGCTGCCATTCCCTGTACTTATCTGCAACCAATACCTAAAAATACACCACAATCTGCTCACGATCACATTGTTGTCTGTGGGATTTTGCCACGTGCACATTGGCTGCCGTGTTTCCAGCACTCCAACACCGGTCATGTTATTGTCCTCGGTTCCCTCACTGAGTAAATCAGGGGTGGGATTTTCCACCCGTTCCCGCTGGCAAGGTTTTCCACTCCTGCTGACCATGCCCCCCCCTCCCACTGTAGGTTGCCAGCGACGAGGGTATGAACAATGGGAAACCCCGTGGACAACAGTGGGACTGGAAAGTCCCGCTGTCAGCCAATAGGGGGCCAACTCCTCCGCTGCAACCACACTGCAGGCTGTCCAAAAAATCCCACCCAGGGAATTTGAAGCCAGTTTTTCCTTAAAATAAGTTTATTCACATAACCCAGGGAGCAGAATCAGAGGCTTCCTTTTCCTTCCTCTCCCTCACATAGATGAAAAGCGATTCTTATATGTACTTAAGAATAATGCCCCAAGTATTACCCAATTAGTACCAGATGCCCCCACAACTGATATCAATGGTTGGGTTGAGTGGGCAGAGAAGTGGCAAATGGAATTCAATCCGGGAAAAATGTGAAGTAATGCTTTGGGAGGAGGGGGCAAACAAACCAAAGGAATACTCAATAAACAAAAAGATATTGAGAGGGGTTGAGGAAGTGGGTGATCCTGGAGCGCGTGTCCACGTGTCCTTCAAAGTGGCAGGACAGGTGGACAGGGTGGTCACAAAAGCATATGGAATGCTTTCCTTTATGGGTAAGATATTGAATACAAAAGTAGGGATCTAATAAGCAAATTTCTGCGGATTCTGGAATCTGAAACAGAAACAGAAAAAAACTGGACAATCTCAGCAGGTCTGACAGCATCTGTGGAGAGAAAACGGAGCTAATGTTTCGAGTCTGGATGAGATCTGGATCTAACGGAATCTCGCGCGGCATCACGCTCTGGATCCCAACCAACGTTTGCATCTGCAAGAGGGTAGCTAGTCTCATTTGAGTAGGTCCACGCTGGAGTTAACCAAGGCGCGATATCAAGCTGCCTGGCCCCACCTCGCCTTGGAAACCCTGCCGTGGTGCCATTTGTCCACGACCATGGACCAGGTGCAACAGCACTTGGGTGGGTCTCCCCAGGTGATCGGTAGTTCCCGGGTGGTCAGGCTCTGGGAAGGGTGGTACCCTGGCAGCACCGATGCCACCTGGGCACCTTGGCACTGCCAACCTGGCAGGAACCCCCTAATTGATGCATTAGGAGGGGGTCAGGAGGCTACACAGGGGAAGTTTGAGATATTGGGGTGACGCGTTGCAAGCCCCAGGCAACATCCCGCTAAACTAGCCCAAAACTGATTTTTTTTTTTCCATTCAATCGCTCCCGTTATTTCTTGTGAATGCTCCAGTCTCACAGACAGTCTGAATGGTATTGATTCAATAATCCTGGAAGAGACTCTCAGTGGTTTAATAGTAAAGCTCTGGGCAGAAGCTCCATCAGGCAATCAGCAGGTCATTCAGCCTCACAGTGCCATTTCCCTTTTCTGCAACATCTTAAACCAGTGCATAGCTTCACTCCAAACCGCAGGTTGCTGACCACAGTGAAGCTGATCGAACGAGCAGACGATGCTCAGTAATATAATGGCACGGTGCAATAATAAAGGCAGAAGCCAAACCTCAGGCTGAACCTTCACTCGCAGCTCCCACTTTGCCTGTCCCGCTAGGATTGCACAATCACATTATTTCCACAGGCTCTTCCTGGAACTGCCAACTACACCCAATTATTATTCCCAAATCACATTCCTGCCCCAGCTGCAATGGGCGAGTGGTGGGGAAGGGAGGTACATCGGCAGTGCGAATGGACATGCCCATGGAGCTTTTAGCTACCCAATTCCACAATGTCTTGGCCTTTGCAGGTAAGAAGGTGAAAATTGGTGGGGGAGGTTTCCCATCCTTCCCTGCCCCCGCTTGCCAAACCCGAGTGTAAGTGATAACTGAGATTTAAATTGCAAATGTGGCTCCCCTAGTCTGGAATGTGACACTGCAGTTACATAGATGCATGAAATATACTGAACTGTTCCAATGTAATTAAACCCAAAGATTATGCAGTCCGGTCGCAAGTGTTTTCACCTCATGGGCTTTTACTAATTGGGAAACTGCACCGACAAGGAAAGGCAACTTAATTAAGAGGGAGCAGTCACTTAAAAACAGTTATTTCTTTCGTGTTATTGGCATGTGATTGGATTTCAAGACTAATAGCCATGGAAAAACCCAAGATCCACGGTGTCCCAAACTGTTGCTACACTGTTCTGAGCAGCAACTAAATGTCCAGATGTAACCTTCCCCGAAGGAGCGAGTTGGTTCCTCCAGAATGGTGGTTTGAAATGAAATGAAATGAAAATGAAAATGGCTTATTGTCACGAGTAGGCTTCAATGAAGTTACTGTGAAAAGCCCCTAGTCGCCACATTCCGGCGCCTGTCCGGGAGGCTGGTACGGGAATCGAACCGTGCTGCTGGCCTGCTTGGTCTGCTTTAAAAACCAGCGATTTAGCTGAGTGAGCTAAACCAGCCCCTCCTAGCAGAGTATCAGTTTGAGCCCTGGTCTCCCAATCTCTGCTTCCCAGGTAAACATTAAACAAAATATAAACACCACAGATCCCTCATGACTACCTCACTTGATATTACAACTCGTGGTTTTCCACCGACCCACCAATCCCCCCACCCCAGCAAATCTCCTTAACAATAAACAGAATAGAAGCCACAAAATAATTACAAATGAGGTTTGGTTGCGACATTTAGCCAGAGTGATACAAGACATGCGGACTCCCACAATGAAATAGGACATTCAAACAACCCAGAGCTGCCCAGAGTGAAAACTCCAACCACCTCCATGATGCAGAGACAATGGGCGGAATTCTCCGCAAGGCCCGACGCCGTCGTGAAACCTGGAGAGGTTCACGACGGTGTTGGAAGCCTCTCCCGGCCCCCTATTCTCCCCTACCCGGGGGGATAGGAGGGCCATACCGGGAAACTCGGCCGCCGGGTCTTGTCCCTGGCTTCAAGGCCCGTCGCGCCAAGAACGACGCCGAGGCGACGCCTAATGACGTCAGCCGCGCATGCGCGGGTTGGACAGCTCAAACCCACGCATGTGCGGTTGCCGTCTTTCCCCTCAGCCGCCCCGCAAGACGTGGCGGCTTGATCTTGCGGGTCAGCGGAGGGGAAAGAGTGCGTCCCCTTGAGACGCCGCCCCGACGATCGGTGGGCACGGTCGTGGTGCTCGATCCCCGATCCGCCCACCACAGGCCCCACACTTACCTGGCGCCCCATGTTCACGACGGCAGCGACCAGGTGTGGTTGCCGCCGTTGTGAACAGGTCGGGAATGGCAGGCCGCTCGGCCCATCCGGGCCGGAAAATCGCGGGCCGCCGTGAAAACGCGGCCTGCGTTTCTCCGAGCGGCGTGTCGCAAAACCGGACATGCCATTTTGGGGTGGGTGGGAGAATAGCGGGAGGTCCGCTCCTGCACCTCCCACTTTTCTCCCACCCATCGTGGTTGCGGAGTATCGCGGCCAATGAGCTTGATCAAACGGTCTCATCGCGCCTGACTTGGTGATGCGACAAGACCGATAGGATGCTTGGAACACCGAGATCTCGCGCTCGCTGGGCGAGATCCAGATTTACATATTTAAGAGAGCCATTTGGCTCATTTAAATATGTCACCGCCTGATTATCCCGAGGCCTGGGAACTAACCGCCTCACCTGGGAGACCGCGCCATGGCACCGTTTAGCGCTGGTCCGCACAAACGTGCGCCAGGCCTAACGGGGGCTCTGCCTGGCCATTGGAGGCCCCCAGGTGGTCAGCTCTGGGCAGGGTGGCACCCTGGCACTCCTGCTGCCACTGGGCACCTTGGCACTGCCAGCCCAGCACCTTGGCACTGCCAGCCTGGCACCTTGGAATTGCCACCCAGGCACCCTGGCACTGTCGGGGTGGCAGTGCCAATGTGCATGGGTGTCAAGTTGCCATGCCAAGAATTGAGCCCAGGGTGCCTGCCCTTATGAGGTGGGAGGGGGGGGGGGGGCTCGAGTACCCCCCAAGTGGTAAGGTGAGGCGGCTGGGGGGAGCCAAAGGCTGCGGTGTGATATCCGAGTGTGTTCGAGAGATCGGCCAGCATTTAAAAATGGTGCCCCGATCTCTTCCTGCACCGACTGGGCATTACCTGCAGTGTCCCATTACACAGCAGGGTCTTTCTCAGCGCCACTCTGCTTTCAACATTTCACCTCTAACCTCCTAATGTTGGCGGAACACTCCAACATCGCCATGTTGGGTTCCTTCGGATTTCCTAAAGTCAGAATTTAGCAACCTACCACCCCAATCCACACACTGAATGCAAGCATTCAGAAATGCTTGAGGATCATTAAGTGTCGGAGCCAGATACATGAGACCAGTTCAATTACGGGGCGATGTCACTCGCTTTCATGCCAACCTGGTGACAGGGCGTAATTACCATCAGCAGCCCACTGCGGAACTTGACGGGCTAAATTCACCAAACCCTCGATTCACAACACTCGAAAACCAAAGAATAGAGGCACTGACTGATGCCCAGGCACAATCTCAATAATGCTCATCAATTAAACGGTTAACGGGTGCGAGCAGTTTTATTCAGTCCTTTGTGCTGGCTTCATTCTGTCCTGTCTCATTAACACAAGCCGAGCTCCCATGTTAGAGAGGGCATGGGCATCATGGCAAACCGTCTTTGACGTGTCAGCCTGGTACCGCTTGCTCAGAGGTCACGCCCATGGCGTTCCGACACAAGGTTCTGATCTCAGTCCGCAAAGTGTCCTGTGACGATGGTTCTTGGGGAGTGTACCTTATCCCCGGTAAATAAAATACTGGGAACAACCCTGCAGAATACACCTTAGAAAATACCCCCAGTTATTTGCTGTAACCTGTTTTGATGCATGTTTGGGATAAAATACATTTAAAAAAAAAAAGAAAATACCCTCTTGGAACAGTATTAAATAATCTGTGGCAGATTTCACTTGGAAATTATCCGTACTAAGTATATCCCTGGGAATGATCTTTGGGGTCAAGACAATGGGTTCACAACCTATGGAAAGATACATCGAGAAACATATCCTGAAAAAACTAACCATTAGAAATAAATAAGCGCTTGAAGGATGACGATGATTCCAAATCAGAGATCCAGTATGAAAATGTGTTGTTAATTTTGCAAATCATCTTACTTCAATTGGAAACATTGAGAGATCACAGCTACAATTTCAAGCATTGCATCGTATCTTTCGAAAGGGTGCTGTTTATTACCTCCATTTGGTGCCCTTGAAAAAGAACTCCAATGCAACACAGTCCTCGCCCTCTGCGTGCCAGCTCCTGACACCGGCGAACTTGTCAAGAAATAATGACCTTACTTTAAGTCGTTGGCGCGGAGGCCTCACAAATATCGCAACCATCGCTTACCTTTAAAGCTGAGATAAACCCGGGGGGCATTCTGCTGTTGACCCCTGGCATTGCCACACCACAGGGAAAGCACAACGAACCAGGTAGGCAGAAGGCGGTCCATGGCAACTGAAGCCAGCCGATTACAAAGAAGCAGGAGCCTTCAGACCTGCATCAGGATGAAGGTACAAAGGACGGAAAAAAAAAACATAATCCCTCATCAGTGGAGTGGTTAGGCAAACAGCTCAATAGTGATTAAATCCAGCTTTTTTGTGGGTTTGTAGATACGAGTCAGAGAGAGAGTCTCAATACCATAGTAACTTTAATATCAGCGCAGGGGGAAATGAGACATCAAAGAAGGTGTTCTGGCGTGGAGAGGGGACGGGGGAGGGAGTGGGAGGGAAGCCAAGCCGGTGGTGATCGTTAGAGAACAGCTCCCATCCCAGAAAACCGATTAAAATGGCAAAGCAAGCGAGTCAGGACGCAGTGTGAAAACAGTTATCAACGCAATAATTAATCATTGTTTGAAACATTAGCTCCAGTAAATTCAAATAATCCCTTAGAGTACATTAAGCAGATTTCAACTCCCCTACGAAAATAAACACTTATTACTGCTTTGAATGATTCCCTTTCCATTTTTATTCCAACAGTGCTCCCTCTACTAACAAAGCTGTTTTGTAAGTCTGTAAATTCCCACTTAAGAAAATAATAATATTTATAGCAGATGTTGACCTCCTTTGAAGGTGCAATGCTGTGAGGCAACAGGAACAGCTGTGAAGGGGACAGACACACTGCTTGGGACCCTTGATGGTTAGGTGCCACTTCTCCCTCTCGAGTGTTATCATGTTAACCACATATCCGGTCATTTTCACGAGTCAAAGACCTTGAGCTTTTTGCACTTTATGAGTTCCCAAACCAGCAGATATGCCAACTCTAATAATTAATTTAAGCGAGGATTTGGATCCACAGAGTTAGATCTGGTGGATAGCTGGGTGGGGAGATTGATTATTACCATGGACGATAGGAATGTTTCCACTAAGGTAGCTTTTAAAACAGCACAGAGAGAACAGCAACTACAAACGTGAAGGCATTTGGCAAATATAAAACTCAGGTTAATTCCTGCACGTCGGAGGGGGGGGGGGGGGGGGGGGGGGGGGTGAGGAGAACGGGACACCAATTCTGAGTGACTGAAGAGTGTTTCGATGCTGAAATTCAGTCGAAATTCAGGGAGATGCGGGGAGGACTGAAAATTTGATTCACCACTGTGACCGCTGAGAAAACAGAATAATAATTCCAACCGAGCTCACGAAAAAATACAGGCAACAGTGAATTGCTTTGTACGATGCAGAAATTATATACATTCTTCAATAATGCAAAATAGATCTTTAGTCACACGTGCAGAAATACATTCACACACACACACACACCCTGAAATACACTGACACACACTGGGACCCTGGTGCTGTGAAGCCACAGTGCTAACCACTGTGCTACCGTGCTGCCCAAATACATTGACACACAAGAAATACACGGGGGGACACACATTGAAATACACTGACAAACACACTGAAATAATTAATAATCTTTATTGTCACAAGTAGGCATACATTGCAATGAAGTTACTGTGAAAAGCCCCTAGTCGCCACATTCCGGCACCTGTTCGGGTACACAGAGGGTGAATTCAGAATGTCCAAATTTCCTAAAAGCATTTCTTTGGGACCAGTGGGAGTAAACCGGAGCACCCAGAGGAAACCCATGCAGACAGGAGGCACGCAGACAGGGGGAGAACATGCAGACTCTGCACAGACAGTGACCCAGCCGGAAATAGAACCTGGGACCCTGGTGCTGTGAGGCCACAGTGCTAGCCACTGTACTACCGAGCTGCCCAAATACACTGACATACAAGAAATACACTGACACACTCACTGACATACATTAACACACACAGAAATACACTGACACGCAGACAGAAATACACTGACACGCAGACAGAAATACACTGACACGCAGACAGAAATACACTGACATACACACAGAAATACACTGACACACACACAGAAATACACTGACATACACACAGAAATACACTGACATACACACAGAAATACACTGACATACACACAGAAATACACTGATACACACACAGAAATACACTGACATACACACAGAAATACACTGACATACACACAGAAATACACTGACATACACACAGAAATACACTGACACACCCAGATGCACTGACACACCCAGATGCACTGACACACCCAGAAATGCACTGACACACCCAGAAATACACTGACACACACACTGAAACACACTGACACACACAGAAACACACTGACACACCCACAGAAATACACTGACACACACACAGAAATACACTGACACACACAGAAACACACTGACACACACTGACACACACACAGAAACACACTGACACACACACAGAAACACACTGACACACACTGACACACACACAGAAACACACTGACACACACACAGAAACACACTGACACACACACAGAAATACACTGACACACACACAGAAATACACTGACACACACTGACACACACACAGAAATACACTGACACACACACAGAAACACACTGACACACACACAGAAACACACATTGGAATGCACTGACACACACTGACACACACAGAAATACACTGACACACACACACAGAAATACACTGACACACCCACAGAAATACACTGACACACCCACAGAAATACACTGACACACACACAGAAATACACTGACACACACACAGAAACACACTGACACACACTGACACACACACAGAAACACACTGCCACACACATTGGAATGCACTGACACACACACTGACACACACAGAAATACACTGACACACACACAGAAATACACTGACACACACACTGGAATACACTGACACACACACTGGAATACACTGACACACCCAGATGCACTAACACACACACAGAAATACACTGACACACACACAGAAATACACTGACACACACACAGAAATACACTGACACACACACAGAAATAATCTGAAATACACTGACACACGCTGAAAGACTCTGAGATCATAGAATTTACAGTGCAGAATGAGGCCATTCAGCCCATCGAGTCTGCACTGGCCCCTGGAAAGAGGAGCCCACTTAAGCCCATGCCTCGACCCTGTCCCTGTAGCCCAACTAATGGCAATTTAGCATGGTCAATCCACCTAACCTGCACATCTTTAGACTGTGGGAGGAAACCGGAGCACCCGGAGGAAACCCACGCAGACACAGGGAGAACATGCAGACTCCGCAGAGACAGTGACCCAGCGGGGAATCGAACCTGGGACCCTGGAGCTGTGAAGCAAATGTGCTAACCACTGTGCTACCATGCTGTCCCCACTGAAGTACACTGACACACACACTGAAATACACTGACACACACACTGAAATTCAATAACACACATACAGAAATACTCTGACACGGAGACAGTTACAGAAATACATTGACACACACGCACGAGCACTTTCAGAAACCTCTGACACAGCCACAGAAGCACACTCTCAGAGATACACAGTCAGAGATATATATTGACACACAATCACAGCAGCACTCTGACACACACACACACACACACACACAGACTTACAGAAATGTAATGACACACACAGAAATGCCCGACAGGTAACACACACTCACAGAAACACACTGGCAATACACACTCTCATAAATACACTGACACCCACACACACCCATAGAAAGACACTGGCACAGATACACGGAAAGGTTGATACACACTCAGAAATACACTGATACGTGCCGACAGGAACACAGTGATACTCACCCTCACAGAAACACACAGGCAGGCACGCTCTCAGGAACACATTAAAACACACAGCCAGCAGAATAATGAGAATCTGTGTTTGCTGTTCAACTCCAAAAGACGACCAAATGCTGAAGCCAAGCCTGCACTCATTTCCAAATTAATAGTCGACCCAGATTTCACAAATGGCATTCATTGTTCAGGCATTGGCTCAAATTCAGAATAAAATAAAATTACAGGGTCCGAGCTGATTTTTAGTGAGACAAATTTTATTTGGAGTTTTTATTCTCGATTCAATGCAAATTCCAGTCTCAAGATTCCATTGTTAATAACCCAAGGGAAAAGCTAGAAATAAAATAGGAAGCTATCTGGAAATCATTGACCAGGGCACATACTTGGGCTTACAGTAAGACTTTATCATTTATCATATGAATCTGGGGTCAGGGAATGAAAACACTTCAGTCTGTGCAATTCCAAAATGGATCGGGGTCTGTTTTACGCAGGCAATTAATTTCTGCCTCCTGGATGATTTAATATTGGTTATTACTGCAGAAATGCTTTTGAGAACAGGTATTTTTAATAAGCAATTATTGGTTACAGAAGCAAATTGATGGAAAGCTCAATTTTGATAGGGGTTGATGAAAAAATTAACTTCCAAAAATTGGTGTTAAAATCTCATCTACAGTCAAAAAGCAAAAACGACAGTACTGTGTGTCCTCAGACTGCTTTAGCTGCTTGAATTACTTCAGTTTAAACAGCAAGTTCTCATTTGGTAGATTTACACCACATTTTTCTTTTGGGGGAAAAAAAAACACACACAGCTTTACAAAACACTCTGGAATGGAGTCAGGAGTGAGTTAAAGATCGCATTCGTTGAAATAACCCTGAGTGCTGGGAGGGAGCCCTGGGAGCCGTCCTGCTGTCTAACCAGTAACAGCACAAGCAGGTGCTGTTGTGACATGCACAAGTCATAGGAATCCAGCACCGATCTCCTAGCCCCTTTGGGAGGAAAGGAGAGGGAGCAAGCAGCTATCCCGCGGATTAAAAGAGCACAGCGTGCCTACTCGGTTGGAGAAGGACAGGCTGATAGAATGAACGAGAGAGGGAGAGAAAGAAATAAACTGCCCAAAATATTTAAAGAACACGCTCTTGCCAGCTGACTGTTGAATAATTCCGTGTGGGAAAGGTGACCGTCAAACAGTCGGCATCAACACGCATGCCAAAGCTTTGCACGAAATGGTATGGCAGCCTCTAAGAGGCGTGAGAGTATAGCTCTCTGCTTGTGCTCACCTCAAGTGTCCACACTCTTCTTTCACCCGTGCCTGCTGCTTCCGATAAAGCAGAGCTCGAGTGCTTTCAAAGGTCTACTTATCAGCAAAACAACAGTATATAAAAGAGTGAGACCACAAATAAAAGAGAATAAAACCGCCCCCTGGACCTGCATCAGTCACAGAATAATACAACCACCCTCGGACTTTGAAGAACAAATGACCATCCCACTCGTATCAGTCTCTCTCACACCACACGCAAAAGCCTCTGCAAAGCTTTCACTTAGTCCAAATTTGCAAGCAATGACCTTTGATTTTGATTTGATTTATTGTCACATGTACTGAAGTACAGTGAGAAGTATTTTTCTGCAGCCAAGGGAACGCACACATTACGTACATAGTCGACAAAAAAAAATAATCGGCAGAGTATATTGACAAATGGTACATCGACAAATAGTGATTGGTTACAGTGCGGAACAAGGGTCAAACAAAAGCAAATACATGAGCAAGAGCAGCATAGGACATCGTGAATAATGTTCTTACAGGGTACAGATCAGTCCCAGGGAGAATAGTTGAGGAGTCTAGTAGCTGTGGGGAAGAAGCTGTTCCTGTGTCCGGATATGCGGGTCTTCAGACTTCTGTATCTTCAGCACCTCACACACACACCCCCACACACACACAGACGTGCACACAGAAGGGACATGATTTGTAAGAGTTACCTTTCAGTGGCTATGCTTGCTTGTCAAGGAGAGCTAACTTTGCAACACTGGTGGTGCTGAAGAAACCTCCCGTCCTTTCCTCGTGCAGGGTCAGGCAGCAAAAATCACAACAACAAAAACAGGATAAAATGTCTTAAGTCAAAACGGCGACAGAAAGAAAACGTCCCCAACTTTTATCTCCACTTTAGGGTCTTCGCAGCTTGAGTTTATGCAGGAACATGCTCCAGTCACTGGCTCGCAGGGGAAGCTCTGCACCTCTTACAGGTAGACCTTCTGTGTGAGCAGAAGCACAGCCCCTGCCCTTGCCCGGGCTTTTAAAAAAAAAAGCTTTCTCAGGTATGCAAATGATAAGTGGCTGAAGTCTTGACTTTGAAAGCAAAGGGGAGTTTCTCTTCCCTGACTGACTGTCTCAACTCGCCGCTCCTGTCTGTTCCCTGCGCTGCACTAAAGCACATGTCAGGTGGCGAAGGAATCCACAGGCATTTGCATAATCCATCCTACAGGACAAAGTTGTGTGTTGGAATGCTCCCTGGTGCCATCTCTGGGTGACTTGCGGTCCGTGCAGCCTCCTTTCTTCGGCAGAGAGCCGGCAACGCTGTTAACCCTTTACGTTGCCGCCACAATCACTGGCCCCCTTGCAAGATGTTGAGTGCAGCCCTACAGAGTCTACAGCAGGGGAGGGGAGGGGGTGGGAATCAAACTTGATACAGGATATACCGGGGGAGTCGTTTTTCTGATGAAGGAAAGTACTTTGAGCTGTATCTGCCACTGAGGAGCTGCATCACTCCAGCAGCTGGGGATGCAGTAACTGGGCTCCCTGGATACAAGTCATTCCTTTAAATTCCCTCAAGAAAAATAGAGGTCAACCCCATTGTAAACCTTCACATAGCATGACTGGCGAGGGACCCAGTATAAGACGATCACGGCCAAGTGTACAGAATGTGGTGCCTCAGTAACTTCATTTTTTAAAAATAAATTTTGTGCGCCCAATTCTTTTTTTCCCAATTTAAGGGGCCATTTAGCTCGGCTGATCCGCCTCCCCGGCACATCGTTTTGGGTTGTGGGGGTGAGACCCGTGCAGACATGGGCGGGGGGGGGGGGGGGGGGGGGGGGGGGGGGGGAATGTGCAAACTCCACACGGACAGTGACCCGGGGCCGGGGTCGAACCCGGGTCCTCGGCGGCGTGAGGCAGCAGAGCTAAACACTGCGCCACCATGATGCCCCTTTCAGTATCTTTATTAGTAAATCAATGTCTCTTCCTTTATCTTCTATTCGTTCTTGAGATGCGAGCACCCTGGCTAGGCCAGCATTTATTGACAATCTCTAATTGCCCTGGAGAAGGTGGTGGTGAGATGCTTTCTTGAGCCTCTGCGCTCCTTTTGGTATAGGTGTGCCCACAGACAGTGCTGTCAGTCAGAGCAGTTCAGGATTTTGACCCAGTGACAGTGACAGAATGGCGTTATAGTTCCAAACCAGAATGGTGCATAGCTTGGAGGGGTACATGCAGGTGGTGATGTACCATAAGCCTTTGCCCCAGGTGGAAGAGCTTGCGAATTTGGAAGGTGCTGTCGAAGAACATTCGGCAGCTGGTTGCAGTGCATGTTGTACAAATGCAAACTGCATTTATATAGTGCCTTTCATCAACTTCGGAGTTCTCAAAGACCTTTGCAGCCAATTAAATATTGCACTTCTCAATCGGAGCCATTTTTGCAATGGAGAGATGGGTGATTAGCGCTGTTGCTTCACAGCACCAGGGACCCGGGTTCGATTCCCGGCTTGGGTTACTGTGTGGAGTCTGCTCGTTCGCCATGTGTCTGTGTGGGTTTCTTCCGGGTGTTCCCGTTTCCTCCCACAAGTACCAAAAGATGTGCTGTTAGGTGAATTGGATATTCTGAATTCTCCCTCAGTGTACCCGAACAGGGGTCGGAATGTGGCGACTAGAGGATTTTCACAGTAACTTCATTGCAGTGTTTTTTTTAAATATATTTAGAGTACCCAATTCATTTTTTCCAATTAAGGGGCAATTTATCGAGGCCAATTCACCTAACCTGCACGTCTTTGGGTTGTGAGGGCAAAACCCACGCAGACATGGGGAGAATGTGCAAACTCCACACAGACAGTGACCCAGAGCCGGGATCGAACCTGGGACCTCCGCACCGTGAGGCAGCAGGGCTAACCCACTGTGCCGCTGTGCTGCCACTTCATTGCAGTGTTAATGTAAGCCTACTTAGTGTTAATGTAAGCCTACTGTGACCATAATAAAGATTATTATTACATAGTGCCTTCCCACAGAGAATAGCACCCAGTCCGGATTTTCTGTTTTAATTACTTGGTGATAGGGTAAATAGGGGTCAAGGTAAAGTCACCATAGTTCCAGATGACCATAGGCTGTTTTCCCCTTTTGAGGGGGAAAGAGCTGACTGGTGGCGATTTAACCTGAGGATCACCACACCTCAGGCGAGGGGCAAGGTTGAGAAGGCAGGGCCTTCATGAATGACCTCAGCCAGTATGGGAATTGAACCCCCACTGCTGGCCTTGATCTGCATCGTGAAACAGCTGTCCAACCAACTGAGCTAAACTGGCTCCCCCTCAGATATTGGCCTGGACACAGGGAAAACTACCCCTTCTCTTCTTCCAAATAGTGCCTCACAATCATGTCTGTCCAACTGCTGGGGGCAGACGGAGCTTCACTTTAGCGTTTCACCTGAAAGCCCACACTGACCTTTCAGCCTGGATTACATACTTCAATCTCTGCAGAAAGGCTTGAAGCTGTCCTTTCTCTTTGTCAAACATCGAGGGATCTTCCGTTCATCTCCAGCACTTCCTCTTGTTTCAGATTTCCAGCATACTAATTTCCATTCTCTCTGCTCACCTCTGCATTTCAAATTTTGTTCAAAGTTGACTGTCCTGGTCATCCAAGTTTCATTCAGGCTCATCGGCCACTAGAGCAGGTGCCTAAGTGCTGGAATGTTCTGGAAGCACAGTTCCTTTAGCCAACAATCGAGAGCATCTTGAAGTGCGGTGGTGTGGTAAAAAGCGAACCAGCCCAATAAGCTTCCAGATGTGGGTTAGCCAAAACGAAATGAACAACACGTCAACAGCCACAGCCTGCCATTACGCCGTGAACCAAAAACAAGATCACAGGGAAATGACCCGTGCGGAGATCAGGCCAGACTTGTCTGTGATGGTTTTGCAGTCGAATAGTCTGCCAATACTCCCAGTCTGGGATCCTGCATGAATAATGGATACACAGACAAGGCAGCGCATGATGGATGGACCCCTGTCTCAGCAAAGTATCAATGCCTTTTGGCCAGGGAATGTTCACAAATTAAACAGAAAGCACAACATTTACAAAACCTAAGATTCACTGCCGAGGGCATTTTTTTTTTTTAACTGTTTTTTATTACATTTTTTGACTCAACAGTATGACAACATCAGAGTTAGAGGCTTGGAGCAATTTGTTTTTCTTACCTCGTGGAAGAGCTGCATTAAAACACACGGGGCCAAACGTTCCTCCAATCACAGAATGGCAAAAAAGGAGCATGTTCCGTGACATAGCTGAAACGGTACTCTGAAATGCCATTTTGTTCACAATCGCAGAAGAAACATAGCAGCCACTCAGAGTACAGCTGATCCTTTGCCATTGTTGAAGCGGCTAAGAAGCCACTTAAATATATAAAACCCCAGCTTTAAAGTGCACAGCCTGGGAGAAAAGCAATAATTGGGAAGTGCTCATCTTACAGGCCTGGTTTGTCAAGTGAGCTTTTCATAACTGGCACAGAGCCATTTTCCTCAACGATTGCCTGTTCAATAGCCACATATTTATATTGTTAAGTGGACTGTTCAGTAAACTGGTACTAGAGGACTCCATTATAGAAAAGGGTGAGGAGAATATTTGCATTCAGAGGTAATAGAATGTAGCTGAAAGCGTGGATACGATGTCACTGAGTCAGGCAGGACCTGGGGACAGATGCGAGAAATGTCCCTCAACTTAAACGTAAGCTATGTTTAACACAAAATTGGATGTGTAACAGGTTTTTGATGTAGAAAAACATTCCAAAGTGCTTCACTGAAGAGTAACAAACAAAAATGAACGTTAATCCTTGTGATGATATGGATAAAGCAAGTTTGTACATAATGTTATGCGTGATCTCCGACCACTAGGTGGCAGTGTAAACCCACCACGTCACCCTGTAGTCTGGGAGTTGGGAGTAGGTTGTGCTGGAGGATAGATGCATTTTGCAGTAGTTCCACAATAGTTAATTAGTGTTAGCAGTTTATTGTGTTATTTATCCTAGTTATCTCGTCACGCAGTTGTTCTATAATAAATTATTTAAACAAGATGTTCTGTCGTTCATCGTTTACTTCGGCCAGTCTACAGAACATGACATAATACCAGGATTGATGATTTACTCAGAAGTAGAAGATTCTGTATGAAAATATCCGAACCACGAAAGATAACTTTGAAGGATATGGAAGGAAACACATCTTTGTGACTAACCTTGTTAGCTACTGGCATCTGGTGCTCAACGTGTGGAAAAACTTTGAAGCTTGGGATGGAAAGCATCAAGGTACCTTAACAGGTTGAGTTTACCGGTAATGTAGATGAGAATTGGAGGGTCATTAAGCAACATTTTAAACTCTATGTTAGAGCCCTTGGTCTGCAGACAGCCTGATGAGAGGCGTAAAGTGTTGCTGCTCACTGTAGCAGGTCCCCAAGCAATTGAAATTTTCAACACTTCTGTATTTGAAAACGAGGCTGACAGCAAAAGCTTCAAAGACGTGCTGAAACAATTCGATCGGCATTGCTTTCCTAAAGAAACGTGAAACCTTGGAGCGCTATATATTCCGTACACGCACCCAGAACGCGGGAGAGGCGTTCGATAGCTTCCTCACTGACTTGCGATTGAAGGTGCAGTCGTGCAACTTCGGCACACTCCAGTCGTCAGTGAAACACAATCCCATAGTTTTTGGAATCTCCAATGCTAAAGTGCGCAAGTGGCTTCCGCGGGAAACAGACCTGCAACTTGAAAGTGCGATTCAAAAATGTCACGCTAGTGAGCTGGCTGCAAAGCAACTCGACACGTTGAATCTCCGGCATTTTTGGCGCAAAGACAGAAGAGGCAGCAGACGCCATTAGTGTGGTGAAGCAGCTGTATAGAAAATGTGCTCCCAGTGCGGGTGGCCATTTTGAGTGGCCAACCTGATCCTCCATTTTGTGTCTGCCATGTGGCAAACGGCATTTGCCAAGGCAATGCCCTGCTTATGGAAAAACATGTGCCACCTTTAATGGCAGGAATCATTTTGCAACCCAATTTTATTCAAGGAAAATGCCTGAGCAAACAAAGATGAGGCGTGCCTCAAGGATACAATTTTTGTAGACCCGGGGCGGCAATCTCCGGTTGCCAACGCCAAAATCGCGAGTACGCTGTATCAATGGCCTCAGGACATTGTCTGAGGCCCACCCCCCGATGCTCCGCCCCTGATTGGACGAGTTCCCGACGGTGTGAGTCGCGTGTGCTATCATCCGTCGGGAACTTGGCGTGGCGGCTACAGAATCAGTCCAGCGCCGCCACAGTTGGGGAAGGGGAAATCCGCGGGCAGGGGGGACTTTGTCAGGGGCTGGGGGCACTGTTGTGGGCTCATGGGCCAGCCAAAGGGTGGGCACTATTTTGCAGGCTGGCTCCGCATGCGGCTGGCACCATGTTGCATGGCGCAGTCACTGCAGGCTACCACCGTGCGTATGCACGGCCACGGACCTGGCAATTCTCTGGGCCGTATTGGCAGCTGGAGCCCGGTGCTCTACGCTGCCGGCATGCTAGCCCCCAGCCAAACGGAGGATCGGTGGCCGTTTTGCAACAAATTTCGGTTGTAAAACACTGCCGTTCCCACGCTGCCGTGAAGACATAGCCTCAGAATCAGAAAATCCTGCCCATTATCTCCAGCGAAGACAAGGAGACTCAAGTCATACCAAATAGCAATGTATTTGTACCAATCTGCAGCAATAGTGAATTGAAGGCAGATACTCATAAAGCTAAATGGACAGTACCATTAAAGATAAATGGCACAGAATTTGGGCTGGAGCAGGGGGAGATATTTAGATACATGCAGGTTCGAGACTTTGCCAGAAAGGAGAATCAGAGCTTCCCAGTGGAGCCGACTTCCACATTGCTGGAGGAGGTATTGATGACAGGGGGACTGGAGAAGGGGATAGTATTGGTGGTTTACGGGGCTCTTTTGGAGGAGGAGAAGGAGCCACTAGAAGGGATCAAGGCAAAGTGGGAGAAAGAGTTGGGAGAGGATATGGAGGAGGGGTTCTGGTGTGAGGTGCTCCCGGAGATTGAATGCCTCCACCTCGTGTGCGAGGTTGGGGCTGATACAGCTGACGGTGGTATATAGAACACACCTTATAAGGGGAAGGAGGAGCCGGCTCTTTGAGGGGGTAGAAGATGTGTGTGAACGTTGCTGGGAGGGGGCCCCCGCAAACCACATTTATATGTTTTGGTCCTGTCCAAAGCTGGAGGATTACTGGAAGGAGGTTTTCAGGGTAATCTCTAAAGTGGTGCACGTGAAACTGGACCCGGGCCCTCGGGAGGTCATATTCGGGGTGTCAGACCAGTCAGGGTTGGAAATGGGCACGGAGGCAGATGTTGTAGCCTTCGCCTTGTTGATTGCCTGAAGGCGGATCCTGTTAAGGTGGAGATCTCCCACCCTGTGCCTTGGCGTGGTGGGGGGACCTGCTGGAATTCGTGATGCTTGAGAAAGTCAAATTTGAACTGAGGGGATGGATGGAAGGGTTCTACAATTCATGGGCGTTATTCATTATGCACTTTTGAAAATTGGATCACATCGAACATTAGAGGGGTTGGGGGTTTGGGGGAGGGGTACTGTATGTGTTAATGGTGATTATGGGTGATTCCTAATTTATTTTTGTCATTTGTTTATGTTTTGTTTTTAAATTTAGAGTACCCAATTCATTTTTCCAATTAAGGGGCAATTTAGTGTGGCCAATCCACCTAGCCTGCACATCTTCTTTGGGTTGTGGGGGCGAAACCCACGCAAACACGGGGAGAATGTGCAAACTCCACACGGACAGTGACCCAGAGCCGGGATCGAACCTGGGACCTCCGTGAGGCTGCAGGGCTATCCCACTGCGCCACCGCGCTGCCCGTCATTTGTTTATGTTAACATGCAGGCCAATGTTTGGGGGTTTGGTGGGAGGATGGGATCGTTGTTATTGATATGGGGATTGACGTTACATTCGTTACTGATAATTGTTTATTGTTGGGTGTAAATTTGGGAGAAAATGTGAAAAAGGAGGAGAATAAAAAATATTTTTTTAAAAAAGATGAATGGCACAGTGATAACAGTCAAGCTCGACACTGGGGCGAGGGCCAACCTCATCAATCTGTCTGATGTAAAAAAGCTGCAAATTCAACCAGAAATAGTTACCAGAGCGGTATTATTAAGAGACTATAATGGTAACGAAATCTTGTCGTTCGGAGCATATGAGCTTGATGTCGATGTCAAAAGTAAAATTTGACATTTTCTATGGTGCCGGTGGACGGTGAGCCTTTAATTGGAGTTGAGGCGTGTGAGGAGCTACAGCTCGCCCGATGAGTCTATAGTGCAGACAATGCAATGCTGCAACAGGCCCTCATCCCTCAGGACACTCCGTACTGAATGATTTCCCTGAAATTTATGAAGGTTTTGGTACGTTACCATACATGTACAAGATTCAATGAAAGGAAGATGTGAAGTCTATGATTCATGCGCGGAGACTTGACCGGCGCCATTAAGGGATAAACTAAAGGCAGAGCTAGACAGAATGACTGCCTTGGATGTCACTAAGCATCTTGAAGCCCCTGCAGACTGGGTTAATTATGATGGTATAAGTAAAGAAGTGCAATACAGAACCTCTACAATGGATGACCTGTATTGATGGTGTCAAAGTAAGGGAAGAAACCAAAAAGGACCCAATGTTGCAGAAGGTGAGAACATATCTTTGCCAAGGATGGCCCAGAAAACCCTGCTCCGGTTGCTACAATGTGAGAGTAGAGTTGAGTGTTGCAGGTGGAGTTTTGCTGCGAAAAAAATGAATAGTAATTCTGAAAACATTAAGATCGGCTGTTCTGAGTGAATTCCATAAAGAGCACACTGGAAGAAAAAAAAAGAGAGCCGGAGACACGATCTATTGGCCGGCCATCCTCCGGGATATCGATGCAATGATACAAAACTGCACACGGTGCAGGAGGGTTAACGTCTGCACACAGTGCGGGAAGCAAACCAAAGGCACACGGTGCAAACCTGCTTCAGCTCCAAGTGTTGCGAGAATCTGTTCATCAAGAAAAAGAAAGGCAACCACTCTGTAAAAAAAATACCAGGCAAAGGAAGAGATTTCAAGCATAATCCACAACGAGGTTTGCCAATGAGTCTACAAAATGCCTCAAACCGTTTGTGATGCAACCACCAAAAGAAGCATGCAAGAGTCCAAAACATCTGAAGAGCATACGGAGCAAATACAACAAGGGGATGATACGTCAATACATCAAGAACATCAAACTCAAGCAACAAACACTGAAGAACATGATTTGATTTGATTTATTATTGTCACATGTGAAAAGTATTGTTTCTTGCATGCTGTACAAACAATGCATACCGTATATAGGGTTGGAAGGAGAGACTGCAGAATATAATGTTACAGTTATAGCAAGGTGTAGAGAAAAGATCAATTTAAGACGAGGTAGGTCTATTCAAAAGTCTAATAGTAGTAGGGAAGAAGCTGTTCTTGAGTCGGTTGGTACGTGACCTCAAACTTTGGTATCTTTTTCCTGACGGAATAAGGTGGAAGAGGGTATGTCCGGGGTCCGCGGGGTCCTTAATTATGCTGGCTGATGTTCAGAAGCAGCGGGAATTGTAGACAGAGTCGATGGATGGGAGGCTGGTTTGCGTGATGGATTGGGCTACTATCACAACTTTTTGTAGTTTCCTGCGATTTTGGGCAGAACAGGCTCCATACCAATCTATGGAAGATTATGCAACTGGATGACAAATCTATGGAAGATTATACAACTGGGTGAAGAAACTATGGAAGATTATACAACTGAATGAATAATCTCTGGAAGATTATACAACTGGATGAGGAATCTATGGAAGATTATACAACTGGGTGAAGAAACTATGGAAGATTATACAACTGCATGAAGAATCTATGGAAGATTATACAACTGGATGAAGGAACTGTGGAAGATTATACAATTGGATGAAGAATCTATGGAAGATTGTACAGCTGGGTGAAGAAACTATGGAAGATTATACAACTTCATGAAGAATCTATGGAAGATTATACAAGTGGATGAAGAAACTGTGGAAGATTATACAACAGGATGAGGAATCTATGGAAAATTATATAGCAAGATGAGGAATCTTTGGAAGATTATATAGCAAAATGAGGAATCTTTGGAAGATTATACAACTGCATGAGGAATCTATGGAAGATTATACAACTGGCTGAACAAACTATAGCAGTTTATACAATTTGATGAAGAAACTGTGAAAGATTATACAACCGGGTGAAGAAAGTATGGAAGATTATACAACTGGATGAGGAATCTATGAAAGATTATACAATGGGATGAGGAATCTCTGGAAGATTATACAACTGGATGAAGAAACTGTGGAAGATTATACAACTGGATGAGGAATCTATGGAAGATTATATAGCTGGATGAGGAATCTATGGAATATTATACAACTGGATGAAGAAACTGTGGAAGATTATACAACTGGGTGAAGAAACTATGGAAGATTATACAAGTGAATGAAGGAACTGTGAAAGATTATACAACCGGGTGAAGAAAGTATGGAAGATTATACAACTGGATGAGGAATCTATGAAGGATTATACAACTGGATAAGAAATCTATGGAAGATTGTACAATTTATGAAGAAACTATGGAAGATTATACAACAGGATGAAGAAACTGTGGAAGATTGTACAACTGAATCAAGAATTCATGGAAGATTATACAACTGTTGACATCGAAAAGGAGGAGGTATTGGGTGTTTTAAAAGACATTAAGGTAGATACGTTCCCTGGGCCGGATGGGATCTATCCCAGTAGTCTGAGGGAAGCAAGGGAGAAAATTGCTGAGACCTTGACTGCCATCTTTGTATCTTCATTGGCTACAGGTGAGATCCCAGAGGACTGGAGAATAGCTAATATGGTGCCGCTGTTTAAGAAAGGTAGCAGGGCTAATCCTGGATACTGTAGGCCGGTGAGCCTCACGTCGGTCATAGGTAAATTATTGGAGAGAATTCTCAGGGAAGGATTTATATTCATTTGGAAGCAAATATACTCATCAGCGATAGACAGCATGATTTTGTGAAAGGGAGGTCCTGCCTCACTAACTTGATTGAGTTTTTTGAGGAGGTGACAAAGATGATTGATGAGGGGAGGGCGGTGGATGTTGTTTACATGGACTTCAGTAAAGCCTTTCACAAGGTGCCTCATGGCAGACTGGTACAAATGGTGAAGTCATACGGGATCAGAGGTGAGGTGGTAAGATGGATACAGAACTGGCTCGGTCACAGAAGGCAAAGGGTAGCAGTAGAAGGGTGTTTTTCTGAATGGAAGATTGTGACTAGTGGTGTTCCACAGGGATCAGTGCTGGGGCATCTGTTGTTTGTATAAACGATTTGGATGAAAATGTAGCAAGTCTGATTAGTAAATTTGCAGATGACATCAAGGTTGGTGGAGTGGCAGATAGTGTTGAGGATTGTCAGAGGATACACCAGGACAAAGATAGGTTGGAGACTTGGGCAGAGAAATGGCAAATGGAGTTTAATCCAGACAAAATGTGAGGTGACGCATTTGGTAGATCTGGCATAGAGAGGAAATATACAGTAAATGGCAAAACTCTTAGGAATATAGAAAGCCAGAGGGATCTGGGTGTGCAGGTCCACAGATCTTTGAAAGTGGCAACACAAGTGGACAAGATAGTCAAGAAAGCATACGGAATGCTTGCCTTCATTGGACGGGGCATCGAGTATAAAAACTGGCAAGTCATGGTACAGTTGTATAGAACCTTAGAAAGGCCACAATTGGAATATTGCGCACAATTCTGGTCACCACACTATCAGAAGGATGTGGAGGCTTTGGAGAGCTTGCAGAGGAGGTTTACCAGGATATTGCCTGGTCTGGAGGGTGTTAGCTATGCAGAGAGGCTGAATAGACTCGGACTGTTTTCATTAGAACAACGGAGATTGAGGGGCGACCTGATAGAGGTCTACAAGATTATGAGGGGCATAGATAGAGTGGATGGGCTGGCACTCTTTCCCAGGGTGGAGGGGTCAGTCCCAGGGGGCATAGGTTTAAGGTCCATGGAGCAAAGTTTAGAGGAGATGTACAACGCTAGTTTTTTACATAGAGGGTGATGAGTACCTGGAATGCGTTGCCAAGGGAGGTTGTGGAAGCAGATACATTAACGGCGTTCAAAAGGCATCTCGACAAATACATGGATAGGATGGGTATAGAGGGATTCGGCACTAGGAAATGCTGAGGGTTTTGGCCAAGGGTGGTATCATGACCGGTACAGGCGTGGAGGGCTGAAGGGCCTGTTCCTGTGCTGTATTGTTCTTTGTTCTTTTGTATTCATGGAGGCTCAACATTGCCCCTCGCCTGAGGTGTGGTGATCCTCAGGTTAAATCACCAGCAGTCAGCTCTGCCCCTCAAAGAGGAGAGCAGCCTATGGGACTATGGTTTATCTTCATATGTATAACTATTAAATTACAGCATTTAAACAAATAGCGAACTTGAAAAAGGTTCCTGTGCTTTCTATCCCTGAGAAAAAATGTCCAAGTGGCCAGGCCTTTGATTCGTGGGTAATCCTGAAGGGTTGGTAACCCCAGAAACGGAAATAGTAACATCTTTCTGATGCAACCCTTCCTAACCCAGGTTAAGATACATTGTTGGCAGGGCAGCACTGCTGCGTCACGGTTACCGAGAACCCGGGTTCAATCCCGGCCCCGGGTCGCTGTCCATGTGGAGTTTGCAGCGTGGATCTGTGCAGGTTAGGTGGATTGGCCACAATAAATTGCCCCCTTAATTGGAAAAAAATAATTGGTTGCTCTCAATTATTTATTTTAAAAGATACACTGTTGGAGTAGTTACTCTATAGCTAGCCGGCACTGCTACCTCACAGCGGCAGGAACCTGGATTCAATTCTGGCCTTGGGTGACTATATTATGGAGTTCGCACTTTCTCCCCGTATCAGCCTGGGTTTCCTCCGGGTGCTCCGGTTTCCTCCCATCCGAAGATGTACAAGTTAAATCGATTGGCCATGAAAACATTGCCCGTCAGTGTCCAGGGACGTGCAGGTTACGTTGGGTTACGGTACGGGGCGGGGAATGGGCCTAGGTAGGGTGTTCTTTCAGAGGGTCGGTGCAGACTGGATGAGCTAAATGGCCTCCTTCTGCACAGTAGGGGTTCTATGAATAACCATGGCATTGTGAGCATCATTTCTTAACTAGAGTTCATAAAGTTCTGGAACCTTACTCTTTAATGCACTCTCTATTAACTCCTGTAGTGCCGACAGTTGCAGATGAAATCCCAAATATAGCCTCACCAACGTGTTGTACGGTATTGCAACAACCTGCTTCAACTTTCTCTCAAATGTCCTTGACTTGCTTGCAATAAATCGTGGAACTTTAAAGGCCTTGTTGATGACTGTATTGTGTGAGTACTTTTGGCGATCGGTCATTAATCACACTAATTCTTGAGTCAAGTTCTTTAATTGCCGTCATATCATGTTCCCGTTCCACCTTTGCCAATGAAAGCATTCGGGTTTTTAACCATCTTTCTGAGCAAGTTCATTGTTATTTTAACCTATTTGTTTATAGAACCATAGAATCATAGAAGGGTCACAGCACAGAAGGAGGTCTCTCGGCCTGGTCAGACTGTGCCAGCTCTCTGCAAGAGCAGTTTAGCTTGTTCCAATCTCCCACACTTTCTCTGTGTCCCTGCAAATGTTTTCCCTTCGAGTGCTTGTCCAAATTCCTCCTGAAAACCACAATTGAACCTGCCTCCACCACACTCTCAGGCAGTGCAAAACCACTCATACGTAAAAAAGATTTTCACTTGCCTCAGATTTGATTCTTTTGCCATTTACTTTAAATCAGTTTCCTCTGAACATAGAACATAGAATAGGGGCAGCACGGTAGCATGGTGGTTAGCATAAATGCTTCACAGCTCCAGGGTCCCAGGTTCGATTCCCGGCTGGGTCACTGTCTGTGCGGAGTCTGCACATCCTCCCCGTGTGTGCGTGGGTTTCCTCCGGGTGCTCCGGTTTCCTCCCACAGTCCAAAGATGTGAGGGTTAGGTGGATTGGCCATGCTAAATTGCCCGTAGTGTCCTAAAAAAAGTAAGGTTAAGGGGGGGTTGTTGGGTTACGGGTATAGGGTGGATACGTGGGTTTGAGTAGGGTGATCATTGTTCGGCACAACATCGAGGGCCGAAGGGCCTGTTCTGTGCTGTACTGTTCTATGTTCTATGTTCTAATAGTACAGCACAGAACAGGTCCTTCGGCCCTCGATGTTGTGCCGAGCCTTGTCCAAAACCAAGATCAAGCTATCCCACTCCCTGTCATCTGGAGTGCTCCATGTGCCTATCCAATAACCGCTTGAAAGTTCCTAAAGTGTCCGACTCCACTATCATAGCAGGTAGTCCATTCCACACCATAACCACTCTCTGAATAAAGAACCTATCTCGGACATCCCTCCTATATCTCCCACGCTGAACCTTATAGTTATGCCCCCTTGTAACAGCTACATCCACCCGAGGAAATAGTCTCTGAACGTCCACTCTATCTATCGCCCTCATCATCTTATAAACCTCTATTAAGTTGCCTCTCATCCTCCTCCGCTCCAAAGAGAAAAGCCCTAGCCCCCTCAACCTTTCCTCATAAGACCTACCCTCCAAACCAGGCAGCACCCTGGTAAATCTCCTTTGCACCCTTACCAATGCTTCCACATCCTTCCTATAGTGAGGTGACCAGAACTGCACACAATACTCCAAATGTGGTCTTACCAGGGTCATGTACAGTTGCAGCATAACCCCACGGCTCTTAAACTCAAGCCGCCTGTGAATAAACACTAACACACTATAAGCCTTCTTCACGGCTCTATCCACTTGAGTGGCAACCTTCAGAGATCTGTGGACATGAACCCCAAGATCTCTCTGTTCCTCCACATTCCTCAGAACCCTGCCGTTGACCCTGTAATCTGCATTCAAATTTTTCCGACCGAAATGAATCACCTCGCACTTATCAGGGTTAAACTCCATCTGCCATTTTTCGGCCCAGCTCTGCATCCTATCAATGTCTCTTTAGAGCCTACAACAGCCCTCCACCTCATCCACGACTCCACCAGTCTTGGTGTCATCAGCAAGTTTACTGACCCACCCTTCAGCCCCCTCCTCCAAGTCATTGATAAAAATCACAAATAGCAGAGGACCCAGCACTGATCCCTGTGGTACACTGCTGGTAACTGGTCTCCAGTCTGAACATTTTCCATCTACCATCACCCTCTGTCTTCGATGTGATAGCCAGTTACTTATCCAATTGGCCAAATTTCCCTCTATCCCACACCTCCTTACTTTCTTCATGAGCCGACCATGGGGAACCTAATCAAATGCCTTACTGAAATCCATGTATACGACATCAACTGCTCTACCTTCATCTACACACTTAGTTACCTCCTCAAAGAATTCAATCAAATTTGTGAGGCAAGACATCCTTCACGAATCCGTTTTGACTATCCCGGATTAAGCTGCATCTTTCCAAATGATCATAAATCCTATCCTTCAGGACCTTTTTCCATTAATTTACCGACCACCGAAGTAAGACTAACCGGCCTATAATTACCAGGGTCATTCCTATTCCCTTTCTTGAACAGAGGAACAACATTCGCCACTCTCCATTCCTCTGGCACTATCCCCGTGGACAGTGAGGACCCAAAGATCAAAGCCAAAGGCTCTGCAATCTCATCCCTTGCCTCCCAAAGAATCCTAGGATATATCCCATCTGGCCCAGGGTTCTCAATCCTCTGCCAATTGGAGCAATTTCTCTCTATTTACCCTGTCCAAACCTCTCATGATTTTGAGCAGCCCGACTCAGTCGAACCTCTTCTTCACGTTTGGATTAACATCTTTAAAATGGTGGAGAGGAATACTACATCTGAATGCTGAGAGATTATTTCATGACAAATACTGTTTTGAAAAATAAGGCAGTAGAGTTTCCTCAGCATTTATTACGAAAGGGATAGAGTATAAAAGTAGGAAAGAGTTGCTGCAACTGTACACGGCATTGGTGAGACTGGACCTGGAGTACTCAGTGCAGCTTTGGTCTACCTATTTCAGGAGGGAACTGGTTGCATTCGAGGCAGTTCAGAGGAGGTTCACCAGATTGATTCCAGAGATGAGAGGTATGTCTTTTGAAGAGTGGTTGAGCCTGAATCATCCCTGTTATTCCGTAGCGGATGAGTTCCTAATTGCAGCTGTGTTGTTGAAGGTGAGGAAGAGAAATCAGTAAGCTAGGTCACATTTTAGAGAAAGGAAAACTACAAGAACGATCTCAGTCAGGGCTTGTACACAGTGGGATAGCTAAAGGCGATTGCTGGTGCCAGGTCCACCTGTAGGTGGAGGTAGAGTTGCCAACTCTGATTGAAGGTATTCCTGGAGATTTTAGCATAAAAGCCCCTGCCAGCTGTCACCCTGCCCCACACACCTCCCTCCCCCCCTGCCCCCACGCTCCTCCATCCTCTCCCCCTCCCTCCTCTCCCCTGCCCCCACACTCCTCCCTCCTCTCCCCTCCCTCCTCTCCCCTGCCCCCACACTCCTCCCTCCTCTCCCCTGCCCCACACTCCTCCCTCCCCTCCCCCTGCCCCCACACTCCTCCCTCCTCTCCCCCTGCCCCCACGCTCCTCCCTCCCCTCCCCCTGCCCCCACGCTCCTCCCTCCCCTCCCCCTGCCCCCACATTCCTCCCTCCTCACCCCCTCCCTCCCCTCCCCTGCCCCACGCTCCTCCCTCCTCTCCCCCTGCCCACGCTCCTCCCTCCTCTCCCCCTCCCTCCCCTCCCCCTGCCCCACGCTCCTCCCTCCTCTCCCCCTTCCTCCCCTCCCCCTGCCCCCACGCTCCTCCCTCCTCTCCCCCTGCCCAAACGCTCCTCCCTCCTCTCCCCCTGCCCCCATGCTCCTCCCTCCTCTCCCCCTGCCCCCACACTCCTCCCTCCTCTCCCCCTGCCCCCACGCTCCTCCCTCCCCTCCCCCTGCCCCTCGCTCCTCCCTCCTTTCCCCTGCCCCACGCTCCTCCCTCCCCTCCCCCTGCCCCTCGCTCCTCCCTCCTCTCCCCTGCCCCACACTCCTCCCTCCTCTCCCCCTGCCCCCACACTCCTCCGTCCTCTCCCCCTGCCCCCACGCTCCTCCCTCCCCTCCCCTGCCCCACGCTCCTCCCTCCTCTCCCCCTCCCTCCCCTCCCCCTGCCCCCATGCTCCTCCCTCCTCACTCCCTGCCCCCACACTCCTCTGTCCTCTCCCCCTGCCCCCACGCTCCTCCCTCCTCTCCCCCTGCCCCCATGCTCCTCCCTCCTCACTCCCTGCCCCCACACTCCTCCGTCCTCTCCCCTGCCCCCATGCTCCTCCCTCCTCTCCCCCTCCCTCCTCTCGCCTGCCCCCACACTCCTCCGTCCTCTCCCCTGCCCCCATGCTCCTCCCTCCTCTCCCCCTCCCTCCTCTCGCCTGCCCCCACGCTCCTCCCTCCTCACTCCCTGCCCCCATGCTCCTCCCTCCTCTCCCCTGCCCCCATGCTCCTCCCTCCTCTTCCCCTGCCCCCATGCTCCTCCCTCCTCTCACCCTGCCCCCACACTCCTCCCTCCTCTCCCCCTGCCTCCACACTCCTCCCTCTTCACCCCCTGCCCCCACACTCCTCCCTCCTCACTCCCTCCCTCCTCTCCCCCTGCCCCCATGCTCCTCCCTCATCTCCCCATGCCCCCACACTTCTCCCCCTGCCCCCACACCCCTCCCTCTTCACCCCCTGCCCCACGCTCATGCAAACTGTTCCCCTGCCCCCAGGTTGCTGCCATTTGCTACTCAACATGTCAATCCCCACTCTACTCTTTACAACGTCTCTTGCCAATCAGGAAATGAATGGATTCTTTGGACAGAATGTTATGAGTTTGCCCTGAGTGGTTCCACTTCTGGCTGACCTTACAGAAGGTGGACAAGCAAATAGGAAGGACTGGCCGCCCACCCATGGCGGTTAGCCAATTAATGCCAATGAACTGGCCGTGTGTCCCAGACTGGGGATGATGCTGGATTCCTCCCGGCTGCAGGCGAAGCCCGGTAGGTCCCAGGAAGTAGGGAAGTCTCCCTTATTTATTGTCCTTGCTCCAGGACCTCCTGTCACAGGGCCACAGATGTAGATGCCACTGCCCCTCCACCAGGATGGCTTCCCATTGGCCCAGCCAGATGGTTCCCCAGAAAGTGGTCTCTTAATTGGCCACCTCTGGTAATCACTCTGGCAACACCAGAGATGCCTGGACTGGCTTTTGGTCCTCGGAAAATGGCAGTGAAGATTCCATCTGGTGTTACCCAATTAGATGATTTTAGACTCTCAATTGAATTCCTTCCCCTGGCCTCCCCCATTTTCAAACTAATGAGCGGAAATGTTCAACGAAAATTAAATGAAAACAACTTTTTTTTAAGACATAAAATGCTCTGGAGGTATCCCGAACAATGTTCAGGAATTGCCCGGGAAGCCGCAACTTTCATTCAGAAAATACCCTGCATCGCAAACACTCCAAGTCTCCGATTTAAAATTGGTAAGTTTGGATGGTTCCGGCTCACCTAGCAGAATAGTCGCCCAGGAAAGGTTATAAGGATTGAAACTAGTTCTACATCCTGGGTGAGGGTAGCTATAATTACTGTCCCGTCCCCATTTGATCCCCTGGCTACCCCCCACACCCCCCGAATACCCCCTCAGTCCCTGGCTACCTTCCCAAACCCTGAATATCACCCCATCCCCGATTGCCCCACCTCTGCTGGCCACACCTGCAACCCGGACTCCCCCCCCCCCCCCCCCCCCCCACACACACACACATACACCCCAACTACATCACCAAACCTCTGAACCATGCCACTTCTCCACACCCCCCCCCCCCCCCCCCCCCCCCCCCCCCCCCAATTTACCCTTAAATCCCGTCCCAGGAGCAGCACGATGGCACAGTGGTTAGCATTGCTGCCTACGGCGCTGAGGACCCGGGTTCGAATCCCGGCCCTGGGTCACTGTCCATGTGGAGTTTGCACATTCTCCCCGTGTCTGCATGGGAGACAACCCAAAAGATGTGCAGAGTAGGTGGATTGGCCACGCTAAATTGCCCCTTAATTGGAAAAAATAATTGGGTACTCTAAATTTATACATATATATATATATAGATAAAAATCCCATCCTGACTGTCCCCCAACCCCGACCCCCTCATTCCCCAACTCCAACCCCAACTCCCTGGCGTCCCAACATTCCCCCCTCACCCCAACTAAACTCCTCCCTCCCGACTGCCTTTCTGACCCCCTGACTATTGCCCCACACCCGGACTGCCCCCCCATGAATTACCCTCACGACCGGCCTGGCTACCCCAAATTCCCCTGACCTAACCTACCCCCTCACCCACTTACTTTACACACTTTGCCTGTCCAAGTGTCTTTGGGCATTTAAATTGAACAGTTTGAAGCCGCTCGTGCCATAGAAAAGAGGGGCTTCATTTCCCCAGATGCAGAGAAGGACTCCGGGAGCAGCTACACTTTACACGATTCAGTCCATCATATCTGTTGTTGCCCAGTAATTAAAAAGAACATTTTCTCCAACGGCAGTTAACGTTAACTGACCACTTTGAAGGGAGAAAGAGTGCTAATATTTGCAGACAATTCCCACACAGTAAACGTTGTAAACCTATAATCTAAGGGCCTTCAAGGTGAAGAGGGACAACAATAAATACCTTATCCGTGTATTGTAATCTAACAAGTCCCCACAAGCACCCCCCCCCCACAGCCCAACCTATTCAATGTCAGCAGAGTACTCCTAGTGAGTGCCTTCGTAGACAGCAGTTATGTGTGGGACATAGCCAGGGTCGTCCCCAGCATCTGTACAAGCAGACTCCTCCCGACCATAAGGCAAGGTACAGTGTGTCAGCTACCAGACTCCACTGTACACCAGCACACCCCGCAGCCCAAATGAAAACTCAACCTGCCCCCACAACCACAGGCAAAAAAACAGCAAAAAGAAATCTCCATCAAGCATCTGGCCAGTGTTTCCTTTTTTTGAATTAGGAAAGCATGAATTTCAATAGCCTGTGACATCAGAGAGCAAAGACAGGTGCACAAATAAGTCACAGATACATTTCTCTCCAAGCGGGTTCATCGGCTGGGGGCAGAGGGGGTGGGGGGGGGACGGGTCCACGGGTGACCCTGTTACTGCGCAAACTGCTTGACAAGTAAACACCAAGCTCGGGCAGCCTGCAGATGGTTTTCTTTGCGATCCGATACCCTCTGGCTGCTCACTCTGTTATTTACTGTATTTTTCTTTTTCAAACCTTCTTGAATTCCACCAAATTGCAGCCCTTCTAATCCAAGGAATGTGCTCCCTCTGGACCAGTTCACTCGGCGATGCCACAAATTGGTATTATTCACTCTTAAGGGGCCAGGCAGCGAAAGTAGGTCCTCCTTGTACCCCGCCAATCGGACAACATGTTGGTACACGGTGAGACCACTGCAGAACCCATCACTGCACAGTTGACATCTTGATCCGTAGTTTGACTTGAAATAGACACATCAGGGCAGCACGGTGGCCTAGTGGTTAGCACAACCGCCTCACGGCGCTGAGGTCCCAGGTTTGATCCCGGCTCTGGGTCACTGTCCGTGTGGAGTTTGCACATTCTCCCCGTGTCTGCGTGGGTTTCGCCCCCACAACCCAAAAATGTGCAGGGTAGGTGGATTGGCTACACTAAATTGCCCCTTAATTGGAAAAAATAATTGGGTAATCTAAATTTATTAAAAAAAAAGAAATAGACACATCAAAAAATATAAATAGCTCCTACTGCAGAACAGACATTGCCATCAGCCCCCTTCAGTAGAATGCCGAGGGTCACTAAAGCTGCTGAGGATCTCCTGCGTGGGAATTGGAGATGAGGCAATAAATCCAGCCCCTGTTTGGTCTCTCAGGTGGACTTCAAAGATGCCATAGCAACCAGCTGGAAGAGGAGCAAGGGAGTTATCCCCAGTTCCATGGCCAAATCTATCCCCCAGCCAGCACCAGCAAAACGGGATGATTTAGGGGTGGCACAGTAGCACAGTGGTTAGCACTGTTGCTTCACAGCACCAGGGACCCGGGTTCGATTCCCGGCTTGAGTCACTGTCTGTACGGAGTCTGCACGTTCTCCCCATGTCTGCGTGGGTTGCCTCCCAGAAGTCCTCAAATACGTACTTGTTAGGTGAATTGGACATTCTGAATTCTCCCTCCGTGAACCCGAACAGGCGGCGGAGTGTGGCGACGAGGGGATTTTCACAGTAACTTCATTGCAGTGTTAATGTAAGCCTACTTGTGACACTAATAAAGATTATTGTATTATTTATCTCATTGTGACCTGTGGAAGTTGCTGTGTGTCAATTGGTTGTTGCGTTTTCTATATTACCACAGTGTCCACCGGCCCAAATATTTCACTGGCTGCAAGGTGCTTTGGGGCTGTTACAAATTTCAAAAGTGAAATGAAAGTGGCCAAAGTCCCCGGCGACCAAAGGCTGCTCTCCCCTTTTGCGAGAGAGCAAACCTGAGGGTCACCACACCTCCAGCCAGGGGCCAGGCTGAGAAGGCGGGGCCTTCAAGGATAAACCTCAGCCGGTGCAGGAACTGAACTCGCACTATTGGTGTTATTCCGCATCATAGACCATCCTTCCAGCCAACTGAGCTAACCGACCCCCCGTACAGATTTCAAAAGGAGCTATCCAAATTCAAGTTTTAATTTTTCGATGCACCCCCTCCTCGAAGGGATGTCCAGCAAGCAAATTGAGGTTTCCACACAATCTATCCCGTCTTCCCCTCAATGCAAACCCCCCTCCATCGCCACTCAGTCTCCTGTGCATTCCCGGGATTTAAGACAGGCCTTGGAGCTTTCTATGCACTGTGGAAAATTACACAATGTTTTAACTCCTAATCACCAAATCCCCACCATCGCTACACTGCCAAATTAATGCTGAAATTAATTCATTTGCAATCACGTACATTGGATTATAGCTTCTTTGCCGTCTTTTCCCCTCAATGAAGATTTGTCGTCTGCCGCACGTGCTGGTTCAGTTCAATCATCCACTGAAAATATTTGCAGAGGACTGTGTTTAGCGCTGGTAAGCACTGGCTAGCAATGATTAGCACTGCTGCCTTCCAGTGTCAGGGTCCCGGGTTCAATTCCAGCCTTGGGTCACTGTCTATGTGGAGTTTGCATATTCTCCCCCGTGTCAGGGTGGGTTTCCTCCGGGTGCTCCCGTTTCCTCCCACAGTCCAAAGATGTGCAGTTTAGGTGGATTGGCCACACTAAATTGCCCCTTAGTGTCCAAAAGGTTAGGTGAGGTTACAGGATTATGGGGATAGGGTGAGGGATTTGGTCCAGATAAGATGCTCTTTTGGAGGGTCAGTGTAGTCTCGATGGGGCGAATGGCCTCCTTCTGCACTGTAAGGAGTCTATGATTCAATGATTGCTTAAGTTTGAGATTGGGAATGTGCAGGGTGCAGTCTGCAAGCAGAGACTACAGAAAGGAACACGCTGGGGCTTTGAGCCTCGACACACCAATACACAGCAAACTGGTTTGAAAGGGGAGAGGGGGACAGGGTCATTAGTGGACTAATAAAACAGGCTATCAAGATAATCTGCTGGAGAGAAAAGGGAACTTGGTAATAAAATGACATTTAATCACCCAGTGCAAACCTGAAATGGGGAGGGGAACGAGAAGCGAGAGAGATAGCTGACATATCATGGCAACATTTTAGTCCTGAAAGATTAAAAAGGTCAAAGTTCAGGGTAGCAAGGAACAATAGCAATGGAAGAGCAGATTTTGAGCCCCTTGTGTCCTCGCTGCTCGTACAATAAGGGGCATTATATCAAAAGCTGCTCACTATACAAGGTATCAATTTTAAGTTTATATAATTAGGAAAGGCCAGTGTGATATTCCTGAGAACTGGTGGCTTTGCAAACCACATGAAGCAGGACATAAACTAACCAATGTGCTTAAACTGACCTCAAAATCCTGCTGATTTTGACACAGGTAACTCGATTCCCTCGGCCCTGTCCCAGACTGACTGGATCCTGGGAGCTGCTGAAGTTAGATGTCTGCCAACCTCGCAGTTTTCTCATGTCGTGTAGCAACAAGCTTTCTCAGGTTACTTTTTTAAAAATGGTTCAACTTTCCAGAAATCAGCTCTGGAATAATGATTCAAAATTACTCACTGCTGAACAATTAGGGCCTTATTCTTTCTTTAAAATACGCCCAGGTTAATAACGCTTTGAATTTTAACTCGGGGAGAAAAGAAAGACTAAACATTTAAAAACAAAGTAATTTTTTTTAAAATCGCTTCTCAGTGTAAAACAGAGCTAAATATGTATTCCATAAAGTCTCAGCTATTCGTTTTTTAACATGCTAGAAATAAAATTTATCCCAGAATGACTGAAGGCATTGTCACCAATCGTCTTTTCAAGTTTGGACCATTTCTTTAGTCCCCGGTGTCAGAATCAAGCACACTCAAATCAAACACAGCATTGATAAAGTCTACAGCAAAAAGAAAGACTTGAATTCCTATATCTCCTTCCACAACATCCCAAAATGCTTCACAGCCAATGAAGTACTTTACAAGTGTTTTTGATACAAGAAACACAGCAGTCATTTTGCAAACAGCAAGTTTCGCAATCAACAATAGAATCATAGAATCAATGTGTTAATGATCAGACAATCTGTTTTAGAGCTGTTGATTCAGGGATAACTGTTAGCCAGGACACGTGGGAGATTTCCATTCTGCTCTTCTGATAGCACCGGGGTATCATTTATATTCATCTCAGAGACAGGACAGGGCACAGCTCAACATCTCATTTGAAAGGACCATTCAAGGGTTCGATTTTCGGAGACCCGGATGTTCGACCTCGCAGAAGACCCGGTGCGCTGATGGACATCGGGATTCCCTGGGAAGTTTCAACTCTGAGCTAAAGTCAGTGGACTTTCCGCAATAGGTAATGTTAGAGCTGCAAATCCGAGTCTAAATCCTGGATGACTATGGAACTGGCATCACCAATCACTCAGACTGACCCTCCCGACACCCTATTCAACAGCCCCGACCACCCCCCCCTTCCACCCCACCCACCTTACCCACCTGTCATGCCACCCATCTGCCACCTCACCCACTTGCCACTCCATCCACCTGCCATCTCGCACACCTGCCACCCTACCCACATGCCACCCCACCCACCTGTTACCCCACCCACTTGACCCACCTGCCACCCCACACACCTGCCACTTCACCCACCTACCACTCCATCCCCCTGCCACCCCAGCCACCTGCTACCACACCCACCTTATCCGCCTATTATGCTGCTCACCTGCCACCTCCCCCGCTTGCCACGCCATCCACCTGCCACCCCACCCACCGGCCACCCCACCCACCTCACCGACCTGCCAACCCACACATCTGCACCCCCACCCACTTTACCCACCTGCTACCACACCCACCTGCCACCTCACACACCTGCCACTCTGTCCGTGTTCCACCCAGTGCACCTGCGACCCCAACACACCTGTCACCTCATCCAACTGCGAACCCCACCCACCTGTCACCCCACCCATCTGCCACCCCACACACTTATCTACTTATCTCACCCCCTACCCACCCTCCCCATTCATTAACATTCACACTGGACCTTTGAGCTTACTGTATGGCAGCCGGTGCCGTAGAAAGAGGGCCTTCCTTCTCTTTCCCTCGACACTCCAATGACGCAATGGAGTTCTTTGAAGGATCCTGCATTCCACACTTCCGGAGAGGCCGATCATAGATGACATGGCAAGAAATGCGGAGCAGAGCAGCATGGTGGCACAATGGTTAGCACTGCTGCCCCACAGTTCCGAGGTCCCAGGTTTGATCCCCGCCCTGGGTCACTGTCCGACAGGAGTTTGCACATTCTCCCTGTCTCTCCGTGGGTCTCACCCCCACAACCCAAAGATAATAATAAAAATAATAATCGTTTAATGTCACAAGTAGGCTTCAGTGAAGTTACTGTGAAAAGCCCCTAGTTGCCACATTCCAGTGCCTGTCCGGGGAGGCCGGTACAGGAATTGAACCCGAGCTGCTGCCTTGTTCTGCATTACAAGCCAGCTGTTTAGTCCACTGTGCAAAACCAGCCCCTCTGTGCAGAGGATGTGCAGGGTAGGTGGACTGGCCATGCTAAATTGCCCCTTCATTGGAAAAAATGAATTGGGTGCTCTAAATCTATTAAAGAAAAAGAAATGCGGAGCAGCATTGAGAGGTGCGGAAAAGTTGGAGTGGAACGGCAATCCAACAATGATTGCCACTCCACAGAGGTCCGAACCTCAATCGCTGGAATGGAACATTCACACCTCAACCTTCTTACTGCGAGAGGGGAATGTTACCCATTGAACCACGGTGACACAGCAGCGTGTTGTACGGTTGTTCACGAACAACATTAAAGCTTCCTGTTTCATCATTTCTCAACGAGATGTAGTAGTCTCCCACTGTGGACCAGTACATTAACAGGAGCTAATCATACACTGTATTAACTCTGGCCATCCATAGTAGACAGGGGCTGGTTTAGCACAGTGGGCTAAATAGCTGGCTTGCAATGCAGAATAATGCCAGCCGCGTGGGTTCAATTCCCGTACCGGTCTCCCCGAACAGGCGCCGGAATGTGGCGACTAGGGACTTTTCACAGTAACTTCATTGAAGCCTACGCGTGACAATAAGCGATTATTATTATTATTAGTCAGTAAGTGGAATGTCACTCTCAATGGGCAGTGAAAGGACACCCAAACCCCATCACAATGTTCGAGTAGTTCAGCTGAATTTGACTTGCTGCAGCAGATTAGTTTAAAATTCTAGATTGACTCCTTTCCCTCTGGAGCTCCGTGAGAAATTATGCCTGGTGGACTGAGAACTGGTGTGACAATAAATCTCTCGCGAAACTCAATAAGTTGCTCATCCTCTGGGTGAGAATCAGAATGGCTGACATCTGTGACAGAGGGAAATGGTGTCATCAACGAGGGCGGGCGGAGGTGGGGGGGGGATGTTGGGGGATGTTATGGGCCAGGGTTTAGAGACCCCAAAGTGTATCATGGAGTTCACCTGACCCACAACTTTTAATAGATTGTGGTATGGGAAACACACAGTCCACTCTACAGGTGTGGTACAGCAGAAATGGAAAATTTCTTTTTAAAGCAAAACAATATTTATTCTATGAACTCAAGTTAACCTTTGTGAAACATACAGTGAACATTTTAGCATCAATTCAAATACAACCGCCAAAGAATACAACACTACGTAATCCTTAATAACTTCCCAAACAACATCCAGAAGACACCTTTTACGAGAAGCACATTAGGTTTACATTCACTACTGAGAACATTTATAATTCTGAATTCACCAAATGATCAAGAGATAGTCTTTTCATGGCAGAGAGATCAATAGTGCACCTGCTCTGTCTGGCTTCAGCTCCAACACTGAAAACAAAACTAAAACACAACTGCAGCAAACAGCCTAAAACGAAAGTAAAAAGCTGACAGACAGCCCAGCTCCACCCACACTCTGACATCACTGATAAATACCCATTTCTTAAAGGTACATTTCTTAAACACTCATTTCGTAAAGGTACTCTCACATGACAGGGAGTAATGTGCCCTTTAATGTTCAAACAAAAGGGTTAAAAAGAGTTATGGGCGGGCAGCACGGTGGCCTAGTGGTTAGCACAACCGCCTCACGGTGCTGAGGTCCCAGGTTTGATCCCGGCTCTGGGTCACTGTCCATGTGGAGTTTGCACATTCTCCCCGTGTCTGTGTGGGTTTCGCCCCCACAACCCAAAAATGTGCAGAGTAGGCGGATTGGCCACGCTAAATTGCCCCTTAATTGGAAAAAATAATTGGGTAATCTAAATTTATTTTTTTTAAAGTTATGGGATTGGAGCAGGTGCAACCAAGAAAAGAAAATGACCCCATACCTTCGAAGTACCATATGCTCAGGAAATTTGGCGCTATTGAAGGTTGCCAATAGACCTACGTCCTTAAATGTTAGCAGTTAATGGTGTCATTAATCAAAGTGATAGGTTAAGTAGTGGACTGTCATTTTGCTCTCAGTGTGCTTCGGAGCATCCGCCAAGAGCTATTTCTATTTTCTGGGCACTTGAGTTTAAAACACCAATAATACAACATAAATTTCATTACGAGCTTGCCAAACATGCCCTCATGTGGGAAAATGCCTAGAAAATGTCCTTAGGCAGCATCACAAGCAAGTGGCAATGCAAAGTAAATCACAACTGATTCTCCTGAATACAAGAACATCCTTTGAGTTGGAATAATTAACCCACAAGGTTTTGTTTTACTGAAAAGGAGGCATCTAGGAGCCAAGGCCTGTCGTGCAGGATGTTGCCATGGTTAAAAAAAAAGGAGACCGACAAGATGAGATGAATCATGAAATAATGGTTGTCGATGGTGGATTTCAGCGCCCCCTAGATTGTAGGAGGACAGAGGAAAGTTCCGCAGTCTTCAGGAGTTGGTCAAGAATGAGTTAAAATGGGAGATGCCCCAATGAATTTGGAAAGTCAGCCTCAGGCACCATCAGTGGTCAATCAAAGTCATTGGAAATGAAAAGCAGGTGGGATGTATGCAAGAGGCTGCTGTTGCCCCAAGTTAAAATTACTCCTACCGTCCAAGGAACTGGGGGAAAATGCTCCATACCAGAGATAACATCTCACATCATCACAATGGAAAACCTCACCAAATAAAACACCACTGGCCGGGATTTGCCTGGGATCAGGTGCCACTCTACCACAGTAAATCCTGGGGAGAGCAGTGCAAGGTCCGTTTCGGCAGGTACCTCTGGCAAAAGTTACACTGGCAGAACAGATGGAGCGCTCAGGAAATTCTTAGTGCATGTCCATGTTTTTTGATCCACCTTGGAATGCCTCTGAGGCTTAAGCGGAAATGGTGCCACAGCCTACTCATTGCTGTCTGCGGCATGGTGGCACAGTGGTTAGCATTGCCGACACACAGCGCCAGGGATTCGGATTCGGTTCCAGCCTTGGGTGACTGTGTGGGGTTTGCACCTTCTCCCGTGTCTGCGTGGGTTTGCTCTGGGTTCTCCGGTTTCCTCCACAAGTTCAAAGGTCAGGTCAGGTGGATTGGCCACGATCAATGCACAGGGTTACGGAGATAGGACAGGGAGTGGACGCAGGTAGATTATTCTTTCAGAGAGTTGATGCAGACCCGATCAGCTAGGTGGCCTCCTTCTGCCTTGAAGGGATTCTATGAATCATCATTGGACCCAGCCTTAATTGTATGTGTGTCTTGCACTGAAATTGTGAATGCATTTATGAAGGACGATTTCTTGAGGCCTTCCATGACCAGTGGGCACCACAGGGACTAGAGTCCATCAGCGTCCCCAAAACATTAATTTAATAAGTTTCCGTTATAGTTTTGCTTTTGTTACAGTACACTTTTGAGGGACTGGCCATCAGTTCATTTATTCATTTATTTATTGGCATTCTCAAAAGAGTGTAAAGGATGATTTTGTTACACAAAGTGTACAAAAGTAACTGCCACATTTGAATCCAACACTTCCTGTGAATTCATAAATGTATTAATAAAAACAACTAAACTATTGCACAGTTCAATAAATTAAAAATGGTAACATTCTCTACATATATGTGAGTGGAGTATGTAATTAACTCCATCTTACTGAGTCCCATTCATTCAGATTCAGTCATGAGATCGGTACAATCACAGGGAGGAAAATTGGTTTTGTTCCCTGTTTTGCACACGTTATAATTTCCTCGTTTTAAAACCAATGTAAACCATTAACTGGCTAGAAACCGAGTACTCAAACGCCCTCTGCTGCAGAATATGGACCAGAATTTAATAATAATAATCGTCATTAGTGTCACAAGTAGGCTTACATTAACACTGCAATGAAGTTACTGTGAAAATCCCCAAGTCGCCACATTCCGGCACCTGTTCGGGTAAACAAAGGGAGAATTCAGAATGTCCAATTCACCTAACACCACGTCTTTCAGGACTTGTGGGAGGAAACCGGAGCACCCGGAGGAAACCCACGCAGACATGGAGAGAACGTGCAGACTCCACACAGTGTCCCAAGCTGGGAATCAAACCTGTGTCTTGGCGCTATGAAGCAACAGTGCGAACCACTGTGCTTCTGCCCCCCCCCCCCCCCAATCCCCCCATTAATGTTGATAGGGCAGGCGCCCAACCCGAAAGCGTATGAAATTGCAGGAGAAGACACCAAACTCGTGTCCCAACCTCGTTGCACACTTGCGTAGTATTTCAGTTAGCGGGCAATCGTGAGAGTCGGAAGTGCACTACCAAAAATCAAGCAACAACCTAGCCCGCTAAAGGGAGAATTGAAAGCAATTCTACGTGGCCCGTCTGCTTTTACAGTAGACGGGCAGATCGATTGGCCAGGAGGCCTTAACGTTTTAGCTGCAACCTGGATCCAGGACTGGGTGAGCGGTCAGGGCTGAAATAAAATTAACAAAAGTGTGTGTGGTGTGAGGTCTATGTATGATTGTGCTGCCCACAGGCTTGTGGCATAGTTTTAACATCGGTGTTTATTGTTCCCAGTTTAGTAGCTCCCTGAGACAACTCTGCAACGGCTGTCACGCTGAGGAAGTACATCAGAAACACCAGCCCGCACCCTGCCTTTTCTTGCTGCCCCCCCCCCCCCTCTCTTGCTGCCCTCCCCGGCAGGGCTCAGCCTTACAGTGGGTTGTGTTCTGGAGCTGATCGCTGCTGGAACCCGCTTCATGGCCGCTCCCAACAGGCAGAAAATTCAGGCCATGGTGAAAATACCAACACAGTTTGTTTTGGTTGTTTATTCTACTAGGATGCAAAAATATAAATGGAAGTATCACTTGTGATTGTCAACTGCTCACAGCTGGAGCTGGAAGGGCAGGCCCTTCCAAAATGTCCCAAATGGTGTTAATCTGGCAAAGAAATAAGCTTCTGGAGATATAAGAGTTGCAGTTGACATGCAATGTTCAGGGCGCATGGTGGTGTTTCGGAATCACTGTTAGGGATGAAATCCTAACATTATTCTAATTCCAAAGAGATCAGATTTAACATCACATTGACTCAGTTTGGAAATTGTAAAAATGTTTGACTGATTTACATTGTGCTCCACACCGGTTTATCAATGTAATGTTATAAAATGGCCACCTCTTGCTTGTGCTTAATATATACCAGCTAAATGATCTGTTCATCTTGCTTGAGGTGCCTTAATGGACCATTATTGCAGGCGGGTCGTCATTGGGTGTTTTTTTTAAGGGGCAGTTTAGCGTGGCCAATCCACTTATCCTGCATATCTTTGATTTGTGGGGGCGAAACCCGCGCAGACACAGGGAGAATGTGCAAGCTCCACACGGACAGTGACCTAGAGTCAGGATCGAACTTGGGACCTTAGTGCAGTGAGCAGCAGTGCTAATCACTGTGCCACCGCACTGCTCCTTCATTGGGTGGTTTTGAGATGCTTTTCCCCTCTCACAAAACTGCACGCAACTAAAAGGGTCGTGAATTTACCCCGATTTAGACACAAACTGACATGGGTCACATGCGCACTACTGGAGATTACCCAATTAAATTCAGGCAGATGAGAGACAAAAATCTGCGCCAAGTTACATAAAGGCCACAAAAAAGCAATTATTTGTGAGGACCAACGAGCCCACGGGCAATTTTCTAAAATTGCTGAAAGAATCTGGGTCTTTACACTTTCAGGTCCCATTAATGAATCGGGACTTGATCTTATTAATGAATCTGACTGGATGATATTAATGAATTGGACTGGATCCCCTTAATGAATTGGACTAGCGGGTAACCCCCAGTCCTGTCATTCTGACAGATTCAGAAAATGGAGTATGCCATGAAAGGTTCACTTGGCTTCAATCTCCAGCTAACTTGCCTTGGAGCCAGCTTGCTTCACCAGAAGCACAAACAGGCTCCATAGAATTTCCAGCAGGGAAACAAGCCATTTGGCCCATCTGACCCCTGCTGGACTGTATGCCCTACAACGTCTCTTCTTCTTAGGTTGCCTCTCAAGAGCGAGGGTGACTCACTTCTACGCTGCTGGCTAATTAGTCCGATACGCGATCTGTAGACCCTTCCACATGCTGAGCAGGTACTGGTGCTTGGCGGGTCGTGTAGATCAGTTGTTGGCAGGTTCGTTTTCTCTCTTCGATACCACAACTTTGCCGCTGCATATTCCCGATGAAGTCTCCTGATGTGTTCAGTGCCTTCCTGAATAAACCTTCTCCATTTTGGTCAGTCACAAGCAAGGGACTCCCATGGATCAGTGGGGATGTCTGATTGCTTTACGGTTGCTTTGAAGATATTGCTATCGCATTTCTGTTATCCTCCCGGGTGTATCCAGCCACGACTGAGTTCTGTCCCACATTAGCCCCACGTGAGCCTCCTCTCCTTCAATTTAATCTTTTTTTTTAATTCATTTATGGGATGTGGGTATCGCTGGTTAGACCAGCTTTTATTGCCTGTCCCTAATTGCTCTTGAGAAGCCTTTTTGAACTGCTGAAGTCCATGTACGTCCACAGTGCCGTTGGGGAGGTATTTCAGAATTCAGACCAGCGAAAGTGAAGGAACGACGATATATTTCCAAGTCAAGGTGGTGATGCTCCCATGTGTCTGCTACCTTTGACCTTCTAGATGGTAGTAGTCATTGATTTGGAAGGTGCTACCAAAGGAGCCTTGGTGAGTTCCTGCAGTGCATCTTGTAGATGGTGCACACGGCTGCTACTGTGCATCAGTGGTAGCAGGAGTAAAATTTTGTGGATGGTGTGTCAATCAAGCGGGCTGATTGGTCCTGGATGGTGTCAAGCCTGTTGTTGGAGCTGCCCTCATCCAGGCAAGTTGAGAGGATCCCATCACACTCCTGGCTTGTGCCCTGTAGATGCTGGACATGCTTTGGGGAGTCAGGAGGTGAGTTACTCCCCCCAGGATTCCTACCCTTTGACTTGATCTGGTAACCACTGTATTTACATGGCTTGTCCAGTTCAGTTTCTGATCAATGATATCCCAGGATGTTGATAGTGGGGGATTCAGCGAAGGTAATGCCATTGAAAGTCAAAGGGAGACGATTAGATTCTTTCTTCTTACAGATGATCATTGCCTGGCACTTGTGTGGGGCGATTGCTATTTGCCACTTGTCTGCTCAAACCTGGATATTGTCCAGGTCTTGCTACATTTGGAGATGGGCTCTTTCTCTATTCCTAGATTGAGCACAACATCCCCCGTTCCTGGCAAGTAACCTACAGCTGCAGTGCACCTTTTAGGACAATTCGGAAGCGGGAAAAAGTAGCAGATTGTAACAAGTTTTTTCTTAAGTTTCTTTACAGGAGGGGGTTCTAGATCAGCATTTGTTGCCCATCACTAGTTGTCTTTGAAAGGGTATTTAAGAGTCAACCACATTGCAGTAGGTCTGGAGTCAGATGTAAGGAACGCAAAGTTCCTTCCCTAAATGATATTATACGACATTCTGTTCGATTAACATTTTTAAAAATTCCAGGTTTATAAAAAACTAGGACTTGTTTCAGGGACCATGTCCCTATGCTGTCGTGAAAACTGTGGGGCGCGATTCTCCGCTGCCCACAATGGGTCGGAGAATAGCGGGAGGGCTTTCCCGACATTTTTCCAGACCTCCCGCTATTCACCCCCCCACGGCCGCCCCACGACACAAATCGCTGCTCGCCATTTTTTACGGCGAACAGCGATTCTCCCCAGGCCGATGGGCCGAGTTCCCAGGCTTTTACGGCCATTTTCACGAACGCAAACACACCTGCTCTCACCATTCGTGAAAACGGTCGCAAAGTGCCGTCCCGGACAACCATAGCACCGATTGGCACGGCCGTGCCAAGGGTGGCATGGGCCTGCGATCGGCGGGCAGCGATCGCGGGCAGCGGGTCCGATACCCGCGCACTATTTGTTCCTCCGCCGCCCCGCATATGCGTGATGACGTCATCCGCTCATGCGCGGGTTGGAGCCGTCATCGTGCGCGTCAGCCGCCATGATGCTTGGCGCGCGGACTTAGCGACGGTCGCTAAGCTCGCGATGCCGTGCTTCACGGGGCCACGCTGCTAGCCCCGCCCAGGGGGGAGACTCGGGTCCCGGGAGGGGCCGCGGAGGCTGCCGTGAAACACGGCCAGTTTCACGGCAGCCTTTACGACTCTACGCATTTGCGGAGAATCGCACCCGTGGTCTTTTACGCCAGAAAAATCGGTGTCAAAAGGCCACAGATTCACCGTCACGCAGTGGGGTAGCAGGCAGCTGTCGTGGAGCTCGCAGCTTCAGCTGCCGATACAGCTCCCCGCACTTCCGGGTCAGAGGCCGCGCAAGCTCAGGCCGGGGTCCTCCAGTGGCTGCGCCGTGCTCCATGGCGGACTCAGACAGTGGACCTGGACCACGGAAATAGTGCCCCCGATCGGCTGTGCGCCCGATCCGGACCGCCCGCACAATAAAGGCCTCGTCTCGTATGAGGCCCCCCCCCCCTGCCCTCCGATCGGCCCACCCCTGACTGAGTCCGCAGCCGCCACACGAGTATCCTGAACGGTAGAAATACACCGTCGGGACTTTGGTCGGTCGGGGGCGGAGAATAGCAGGGCGGGTCTCAAGCAGTGGGCAAGAATGCCGCTTTTCAGGGGCCGGAGAACCGGTACCGATTTCATGTGTGAAACTGGATTCTCCGCCACGGCACTGAACGCGATTTTGGCGTCGGGTTGCGGAGAATGCAGCGCCAGAATTTCCAATTCTACCTGCCTGATTTGAACCCAGGGCAATAGCCTGGGTCCCCAGATTACTAACCCAGTGACAACACCGCCACACCACCACCTCTCCCTCACCGGTTTCCCCCCCCCCCCCACCACCACCACCCCCCAGTGCTGAACATATGGTCATCCCACTGTCCGAGACTTCATACTCTGTCATGGGAGAGGAAAGGTCAGTTGGCCGATCAAGCTGTTTTCGGTATTGTTATAACCCGCCCAGCTGAACACGGAAATGCATCTTGAATTCACTTAGTAATATTATTCCATGCATTTGGCACCCTGTAAATAAATTTATTTTCTAGATCTGGGTGTGGACTTGACTAAGGGTGGGAAAGAGAGAGAGAGATTTCCTTGAGCTCTGCTTTAAATTTATTTTTCCTGTGCTCGGTATGTTACTGGAAACCTGCGGCTAGCATATCTATCATGGAAACACCCCATGAATATCTGTGTGTTATCTCTCTCTGCTTCAGGAGTTTTTGCGTTTGCCAGTTTGACATACGTCAATATTTCCATAAAATACTCATCAAAGGCGGAATCCAACAGTGGCTCGTGAAGCCATGTGAATCACCCCAGGTTAGAGCCCGCCATGAACTCCTTGGAGCCTGCTGGTATTTGTTCAGTATGGTGGTGATGGGAACACCAACGCAGTTCAAAAGGATTGGTCTGCAAAGGCCAAACATGTCATATTGTAGCAGCTTACACCCAAGGGCCTCATTTGAAAGAAGATGGATGTGGGATGATGCTTTGCCATTTCTATTTTTTCTTTATCGTTTTGCCAGCACGCATCATAGAGACTCTGCTGCTTTAATCCCAGCTCGGTTGATTGTTGGACACAGATGGAAAGATCCAGCTCACAGCCATGATCTGACTCATGCCGGCAACGTCTTGCACCCCTCACACAGAAGGAAACACCCGCTTTAAACGGAGATCTTGTTCCCGAAAGAAGCAAGAGCAACTAGAACATCACGACACCGTGTCTCACTGTAGGAGCTCCCTCTTGTTCATTCACCCATTATGTCACTGGAACTGTTTTATAGCAACACTCGTTGCCTTCAGGAGGACAAAATGGGTGGGGATAATGGACAAGCGCAGTTGGAGGATGCAGTGGATTGGATTGGATGGGTTTATTGTCACATGCACCGAGGTACAGTGAAAAGCATTGTTCTGCGTGCAGCTCAGACAGATCATCCCGTACATGAAAAGAAAATATATAATAGGGCAAACATAAAATATACAATGTAAATACATAGACACAGGCATCGGGTGAAGCATACAGGAGTGTAGGACTACTCAGCAGAGAAGATGTGTGAAGAGATCGGAACAGTCCACAAATCCATCAGTCCATAAGAGAGCCATTTGAATGAAAATTGCTTATTGTCACAAGTAAGCTGCAATGAAGTTACTGTGAAAAGCCCCTGGTCGCCACATTCCAGCGCCTGTTCGGGGAGGCTGGTACGGGAATCGAACCGTGCTGCTGGCCTGCCTTGGTTTGCTTTAAAAACCAGCGATTTAGCCCAATGTGCTAGTCCGGTAACAGCAGGGAAGAAGCTGCTTTAAATCTGTTTGTGCTATGTCTGTGTCCAGGCCTGGCCACCAGACATAGCTTCTGGCCAGCATCATCATTTTGAGACTCCAGGGTGCCCATGATGTAGTTCAGCCAGTATGGCTCGACAGCCCTGACTTGGAACTATTACTCGAGCTCCCCATAGCAGGATCCCGTCTTCCACGGTGATCTCCTCTCCTCTGCTCCAGTAAGGGTGGAATTCCGCCTGGACCGGTCTTTCTATCTCCCCAGTTAACACCATGTGTTTTATGTTTGATAAAACCGGGTCCCTTTGGGTCTATAAACGAATGTTTTGTGCGGCCACTGGAAGGGTGTCCAGGAAATGTGACTTCATTGCTATATCCTCTATTCTGGGTACTGATGGCGGTGTGCCCGGTAATGGCAGCCTGCTTAGTGCATCGGCGTTTGCCACCCGGGTTCCTGGCCGAAGCTCCAGTTGATACTGGTACGCCGCCAGTAGTAGGGCCCAGCGTTGGATCCGGGCTGAAGCTATTGGTGGTATTGCTTTGTCTTCTTTCAACAACTCCAGCAATGACTTGTGATCTGTAATTATAGTGAATTTCCGTCCGTACAAGTACTGGTGAAATTTCTTCACTGCAAAGATCACAGCCAGTCCTTCCTTTTCGATTTGGGCGTACTTTCGTTCTGCTGCTGCCAGCGTCCTGGAACCAAACGCAATCGGTCGTTCCTGTCCATTCTGCCCTCTGTGTGCCAAAACTGCACCAACATCAGGGAGATGGAGGGGTCTGGTACGGGGTGAGGAGGAACATCGTGTATCGCTGTATGCGGACGACCTGCTGTTATATGTGGCGGATCCAGAAGGGGGAATGCCGGGGGTGATGGAGCTGTTAGCGGAATTTGGGGGCTTCTCGGGCTGTAAGTTAAATTTAGGCAAGAGTGAGGAATTTGTAGTACACCCGGGTGATCAGGTGGAGGGAATTGGGAGACTCCCATTTAAGAGGGCAGTGAAGAGTTTCAGATACCTGGGGATGCAGGTGGCCAGGAGTTGGGGGACTCTCCATAAGCTTAATTTTACCAGGCTGGTGGAGCAGATGGAGGAGGAATTTAAAAAGTGGGACATGGTGCCGCTATCGTTGGCGGGTAGAGTGCAGTCCGTCAAAATGACGGTTCTCCCGAGGTTCTTGTTCCTTTTTCAGTGTTTGCCCATCTTTATCCCTAGGGCCTTTTTTAGAAGGGTGACTAGCAGCATCATGAGCTTTGTTTGGGCGCATGGGACCCCGAGGGTGAAGAGGGTCTTCTTGGAGCGGGGTACAGATGTGGGGGGGCTGGCGTTACCCAATCTCTCGGGGTATTATTGGGCGGCCAATGTGTCGATGGTGCGCAAGTGGGTAATGGAGGGGGAGGGGGCAGCATGGAAACGGATGGAGAGGGCGTCCTGTGGAGATACAAGCCTGGGGGCCCTGGTAACGGCGCCGTGGCCGCTCCCTCCTACGAGGTATACCACGAGTCCGGTGGTGGCGGCTACCCTCAAGATTTGGGGGCAGTGGAGGCGACATAGGGGAGAAGTGGTGGGCTCGATGGAGGCTCCGTTAAGGGGGAACCATAGGTTCGTCCCGGGGAACATGGATGGGGGATTTCAGGGTTGGCACAGAGCGGGCATCAGACAGCTGAGGGACCTGTTTATTGACGGGAGGTTTGCGAGTCTGGGGGAGTTGGAGGAGAAATTTGGGCTCCCCCCGGGGAACATGTTCAGGTATCTGCAGGTAAAGGCATTTGCTAGGCGGCAGGTGGAGGGATTCCCTTCGCTTCCCGCGAGGGGGGTGAGCAACAGGGTGCTTTCGGGGGTCTGGGTCGGAGAGGGGAAGATATCTGATATCTACAAGGTTATGCAGGAGGCGGAGGAGGCGTCAGTAGAGGAGCTGAAAGCTAAGTGGGAGGGGGAACCGGGGGAACAGATCGAAGACGGGACATGGGCTGATGCTCTGGAGAGGGTTAATTCTTCCTCCTCGTGTGCGCGGCTTAGCCTCATCCAATTCAAGGTGCTGCATAGGGCCCACATGACTGGGACGAGGATGAGTAGGTTCTTTGGGGGTGAAGACAGGTGTGTCAGGTGCTCGGGGAGTCCAGCGAACCATGCCCATATGTTCTGGGCATGCCCGGCACTGGAGGAGTTCTGGAAGGGGGTGGCGAGGACGGTGTCGAGGGTGGTGGGATCCAGGATCAAGCCAGGATGGGGACTCGCGATTTTTGGGGTTGGGGTGGAGCCGGGAGTGCAGGAGGCGAAAGAGCAGGGCCGGCTCAAGGCACCGGCAACTCGGGCAGTCGCCCGGGGCGCCATGTGCTAGGGGGCGCCAGAGACCCGGGTCCCGCGCATGCGCAGTTGGGCCGGTGCCAACCAGCGCATGCGCAGTGGCCGCCCTCCCCCAGGGTGGCCCCCCCCTCGGTCCGCTCCCCCCGCAACCCCCTCGGTCCGCTCCCCCCGCCCCCCCTCTGTCCGCCCCCCCTCTGTCCGCCCCCCGCCCCCCCTCTGTCCGGCCCCCCCCGCCCCCCCCCCCTCTGTCCGCCCCCCCCGCCCCCCCCTGTCCGCCCCCCCGCCCCCCCCCTCGGTCCGCCCCCCGCCCCCCCTCGGCCCGCCCCCCGCCCCCCCCCCCTCAGTCCGCCCCCCGCCCCCCCCCCAGTCCGCCCCCGCCCCCGCCTCGGCCCGCCCCGCCTCGGTCCGCCCCCCCTCGGCCCCGCCCCCTCTCGGCCCCGCCCCCTCGCCCCCCCCCCGCCCCCTCGGCCCCGGCCCCCCCCCCGGCCTCCGGCCCCGGCCCCCCCCGGCCCCCGGCCCCCCCCCGGCCCCCCCCCGGCCGCCCCCCCCCCCCCCGGCCGGCACGCCCCCCCAAGGGCGCCGAAGTTCAGCTTGCCCGGGGGGCCAGCAACCCTAGGGCCGGCGCTGCGAAAGAGGCCGGTGTGCTGGCCTTTGCGTCCCTAGGTGCCCGGCGAAGGATCTTGCTACAATGGAAGGATGCGAGGCCCCCAAGCGTGGAGACCTGGATCAATGACATGGCGGGTTTCATTAAGCTAGAGAAGGTCAAATTCGCCCTGAGAGGGTCGGTACAAGGGTTCTTTAGGCGGTGGCAATCTTTTCTCGACTTTCTGGCTCAACAGCAAACCGGGGGGCTGGGGGGGAAGGGGGAGGGAAAAGGTGTGGGGGGGGGGGGGGGGGCGGACGATGACTATGTTTGTTTATTTTATTTAAATTTATTTTTAAGTTCTTCTGTTGTTCATTGGGGTTGGGGGGGTGGGGGATGGGATACATGCGTCGATACGGTCTGGGGGTGTTACAGTTATTATGGGTTATTTTGTTGCATTTCATTGTTTGTCGTTACGTTTTATATTTTCTGTAAAAAATTCCAATAAAAATTATATTTTAAAAAAACTGCACCAACACCACATGGAGACGCGTCACACGTGAGCACCAACTCTTTCCTGGGATCGTGTTGTGCCAAGACGTTCTCTGAGGAAAGCTGTTCTTTTATCTTCTTGAAAGCCCTGTCTTGGCGGGCGGACCACTCCCAGGCTTGCCCCTTTTTTAGTAATTGGTGTAGGGGGTCCAAGATGGAAGCTCTGTTCGGTATTAACTTTCCATATTATGTCACCAGTCCTAAAAGAGACCTTAACAGGGCAGCACGGTGGCACAATGGTTAGCATTGCTGCCTACGGCGCTGAGGACCCGGGTTCGAATCCCGGCTCTGGGTCACTGTCCGTGTGGAGTTTGCACATTCTCCCCATGTCTGCGTGGGTTTCACCCCCACAACCCAAAAGATGTGCAGGGTAGGTGGATTGGCCACGCTAAATTGCCCCTTACTCCTGGATTGTGGTGGGGGCCGGAGCATCTTTAATTGCCCTCACCCGATCCTCCAAAGGGTTTAGCCCTGATTTGTCAACCTTGTACCCCAGATAGGTTACTTGAGGTGCTAGGAAAACACATATCTCCCTCTTTAGACACACGCCTGCTGCTTAAAACCTCCTCAGGACTTCTTCCAGGTTTTGCAGGTGTTCTGCCTTTGTTTTTCCTGTAATAAGGACGTTGTCCAGGTAAATGGTGACTTGTGGTAGCCCTTGCAATATATTCTCCATTGTCCTCTGGAATATCGCACAAGGTGACGATATCCCGAAGGGTAATCTTGTGCACTGAAAAAGGCCCTTCAGGGTGTTTATCGTTGAGAATTTTTGGGACTCTTCGTCCAGCTTCAGCTGGAGATATGCGTGGCTCATATCCAGCTTTGAGAATAGGAGTCCTCCAGCCAGCTTTGCAAATTAATCCTCAATCCGGGGAGTTGGGTATTTGGCCAGTTGTGAGTAACGATTAATCGTTTGTTTGAAATCTCCACAAAGGCCGACCAAGCTGTCCGGCTTTAGGATAGGCACCACGGGTGCTGCCCGCTCTGCAAACTGGACCGGTTTTATTATTCCCTCAGGCTCCAATCCTTTTATTTCCATATTGACTTTCTGCCTTAATGCGAAGGGTACTGGTCAGGTCTTGTAGAATTTTGGGACTGCCTCTGGGTCTACATGCAATGTCGCCTTTTCTCCCTTTATTGTTCCGAGACCCAGCGCCGGCCCTAGGGTTGCTGGCGCCCCGGGCAAGCTGAACTTCAGCGCCCTTCGGGGGGGGGCGGAGCCGGGGGGGCGGAGCTGGGGGGGGGCGAGGGGGGGAGGCGGGGCCGAGGGGGGGGGGGGGGGCGAGGGGGGGCGGGGCCGAGGGGGGCGGGGCCGAGGGGGGGGCCGAGTCGGGGGGGGCGGGGCCGAGGGACGGGGGGGCAGGGCCGAGGGGCGGAGGGGCGGGTCGGGCCGAGGCGGCGGGGGGGGGGGGGGGGCGGGTCGGGCCGAGGCGGCGGGGGGGGCGGGTCGGGCCGAGGCGGCGGGGGGGGGGGCGGGCCGGGCCGAGGCGGCGGGGGGGGCGGTTCGGGCCGAGGCGGCGGGGGGGGCCGAGGGGCGGGCGGGGGCGGACGGAGGGGGGGGCCGCCCTGGTGGAGGGCGGCCACCGTGCATGCGCTGGTTGGCACCGGCCCAACTGCGCATGCGCGGGACCCGAGTCTTTGGCGCCCCCTAGCACATGGCGCCCCGGGCGACTGCCCGAGTTGCCGGTACCTTGGGCCGGCCCTGCCGAGACCTTCTCGGAAAACCTCTGGCTATTTGCACAGGAATTCGCTCAGGCGGCCATTTTCCAGCTGGAAAATGTTTATCCAATCCAGCTGGATCTCTTTTAGCCACTTTCGTCCCAATAAGCTTGGCCCCACACCTTTCACTATCATTAAAGGCAGCCTAACCAGTTGCTCTCCATAAGCCACAGTTATATGCGTTGTGCCCAACCTAACTGTGTATGTCCTCAGTTTTGCCGAGGTCCTGTTTAGGGATAAGGGTTGGAGTCCAGTGCGAATTATGTTGAATTTTGTTTCCCCTATCACTGATACGGCTGCTCCAGTGTTGGGTGTGGGATGTCCATTCAACCTTATGGATAATTTAATGGGTTTTGGTTTCACCATCATTACACAATTTAGTTGTTCCTCGTCGGAGGTAGGTGGGGCTTCTAGGGTATGCATTCCCCTGTATCCCAGCCTAAGTGACCTTCTCCAAGATGATGGTTTTGGGCTTCTATTTCTCCTTTCTAGCTCTGATCTCTGGCAACAACGACAATACTTTGCTGGGCGAGAGGCTGCAGGTGCTGCCGTCTATCTGGACCTAATGTTCCCTTGCTTGTGAGGGCTTTTGCGAGTGGGCCTGGTTAACTTAGTATCTGAGTCGTTCCTGAGGGTGGCTATGCAGTTGCCTATCCCCCAGCGGTAGTCCCTTAACTCAGTTTCAAGGGGCAGCACGGTGTCACAGTGAGTAGCATTACTGCCTCGTGGCACCGAGGTCCCAGGTTCGATCCCGGCCCTGGGTCACTGTCCGTGTGGAGTTTGCACATTCTCCCCGTGTCTGCGTGGGTTTCACCCCCACAACCCAAAGATGTGCAGGTTAGGTGAATTGGCCATGCTAAATTGCCCCTTAATTGGAAAAAAAGAATTGGAAGAGACTCTCCCACAATTCTGACCCAGAGTACACTCCCCTTCTCCACCCCCCCCCCCCCACCCCATTGTGTGTGAGATCTCCCTTCCCCAATCACCCCAGCCCTCTCCAGAATTCATGTCTCTGAGTGCACCCTTCCCCAGTTTTTTCCATTCCTTCCGCTCAAATTATGCTGGTTTAATTAGGCAGTAATCCTGCCTGGGGCATGATTCCTGTGAGCAGCCTAGATAATTGGGCATTCATGGTATTCCAATGTAATAAAATGGCGTTCCCGACATGGAGTGTCAGGAAAAACGCACCGCCATTGACAGCAGGAGTGCATGATCGCAGCCTGTCTTTATGACGACGGGAAGCACACTTTTTGCTGTAATGGTTTAATTGTCCTCTGGTGGCTCTGTGGATGTCACTGCATACTAATCACTTGGAGATGCACAACTGCTTCTGAATTGTCCTTGAAGTCCACTTCACATCGATTATTGTACCAGCAATGGGTTCAACTCAACACAAAGTGGGCCTTGCAGTGCAGCGATACAGACGCTGAATGGCAGGGGAAGGCGGGGGAAGGCGGGAGGGAGCTGGGGTGAGTAAGCAGTGCCAACAATATCTGCATGTGCATGAAATGATTGAACAGCATTCTCATTATTAAGTGACTTTTATTGTAACAATTTATTCGTAAGCCTTAGGGAATGAGGCAGCAGGCCAGTCGTGCAAAACACCCCTCGGGTGAATAACACTTGGTAATCAAGGCAACACTGTCAGATTATTTTCAGCTAATGTTATATTGAAATGTTGTTCCAATTATGAAAATCGGATTTTCTTGAGTATCTGACGCTAACAAACACGCTAATTAAATTTAATAATATGATCCTCGCCATTTCAATAATGTTGGTGAGCCCACCTGAATAAACCGAGATTAATGTAGCAGTCTCCACTGAGAAAATAATTGGCTTTAGTGTTTTGTTGCAAGATGGTGATTACTTACTTATCAAAACTGTACTGCACCACAAGTGAAAATGTCCATTAAACTGAACAATGTTCTAAATGCTGGTGGCACGGTAGCGCAATGGTTAGCACTGTTGCTTCACCGCACCAGGGTCCCAGGTTCGATTCCCGGCTTGGGCCACTGTCTGTGCGGAGTCTGCACGTTCTCCCCGTGTCTGTGTGGGTTTCCTCTGAGTGCGCCGGTTTCCTCCCACAAGTCCCAAACGACGTGCTTGTTAGGTGAATTGGACATTCTGACTTCTCCCTCGGTGTACCCGAACAGGCACCAGAATGTGATGACTAGGGGCTTTTCACAGTAACTTCATTGCAGTGTTAATGTTAGCCTACTTGTGACACTAATAAGGATTATTATTATTATTCCTTTCACTTCCCTCATTTTTGGAAGTGCAGTCGTTTATGATTCTGCGACACTTTTGTTTCTGTGATCACTACTGCTCCCTTTCACCTTGCACCTTTTGACAATTAAGTTCTCCTGGCTTCCACCTGAGCCCAGACCTTCCCTTCTATTCCTCCTTGCCCCGACCCCCTACTTCCCTTCTCTTTGCTTAGAAACTGTTACATCGCTAATGTTTCCCAGTTCTGACCAAAGGTCGTCAAGCTGAAACGTTAACTCTGTTTCTCCACAGATGCTGCCAGACCTGCTGTGTATTTCCAGCAACTTCTGCTTTTGTTCCGCAGTTGAGGACAGTCTGGTGTCTGTTTAAAGTTGGGTCTAGCTAAAAAAGAGCCAGTGTAGTCCTCATTATCAAGTGGAGAGAAAATGAGGACAGACAACGACATCAGACAAATTCCAGAGCTTTGTATATCATTGTGTATTGTTACAGCTGCATGAATTTGGCATTTTCACAATTTAACAAAGAAAAACACCCTTGAAAAATGTTTGCTTTGTTTCTCAGCCATGTACCCAGGGCAATTACAGATTAACTAGTTATTCAGCTCATTGTAGACAAATATAGCGTTCGTAATTTGAGGTTAAATGAATAAGTATTTAGAAGTGCGTTCATTAATTGCGGTCAGCAGCCCTTGATTTGTTGAAGGCGAGAAGATGGACCCAATGCATTAGATGAAAGGAATTCAGTGGAGGTAGCATAGTTGGATGGTCAGAAGGCACTTGATAAAGTGCCTCACAAGAGGCTTGTTCGAAAAGTTCCTGTGAGTGATGTAAGAGAAAATGTGGCAGATGGATAGATTGAAAAACAGAAAGTTCTGGAAAAACTCAGCCTGTTTTATGGGTAGAATTTTCCGGCTCTTCCCACAGCGGAAATTTCTGGTCCGCCCGGCGGTAGCAACCACCCCCCCCCCAGTCCGCCGCAGGTTCCCCAGCAGTGGAGGGTGCGAACAAAGGGAAACCCTGTTGACAGCGGCGGAACTGGAAGATCCTTCCGCCAGCCAATGATGGGCTACCTCCACCACGGCAAAACATACTGCGGAATGGGGGGGGTGGAATCCCACCCTATGTTTCAAGTCCATTTGACTCCTCTCCAGAACATTCTGAAGAAGTCATATTAGAATCAGAACGTTAAATCTGCTTCTCTCTCCACAGATGCAGCCGGACAGGCTGAGTTTTCCCTCCAATTTATTTTTATTTTAGATCTTCGGAATCCGCATTATTTTGCTTTTACTTGCGTGAGCACAACATCAGTGGGGTCGGTGAGTTCAGTTGGCTGGGCAGCTGGTTCGTCATGCGGAGCGATGCCAAAAGCACAGGTTCAATTCCTGTACTGGCTGAGGTTATTCGTGATGGCCCCTCCCTCTCAACCCTGCCCCTTCGCCTGAGGTGTGGTGACCCTCAGGTTAATGAGTCAGAGTATAGGAGGAACATAGAAAACCTAGTGGAGTGGTGGAATGACAACAATCTCTCCCTCAACATCAGCAAAACTAAGAAGCTGGTCATTGACTTCAGGAAGCGAAGTGTTGTACACACCCCTGTCTGCATCAATGGTGTCGAGGTGGAGCGAGTCGACAGCTTCAAATTCCTCCATGTGCACATCACCAACAATTTGTCCTGGTCCACCCATGTTGTAGCTATGACCAAGAAAGCACAACAGCACCTACACTTTCTCAGGAAACTAAGAAAATTTGGCATGTAGGGGCTGGTTTAGCACACTGGGCTAAATAGCTGGCTTTCAAAGCAGACCAAGGCAGGTCAGCAGCACAGTTCAACTCCTGCACCAGTCTCCCCAAACAGGCGCCGGAATGTGGTGACTAGGGGCTTTTCATAGTAACTTCATTTGAAGCCTACTGGTGACAATAAGCGATTTTCATTTTTCATTTCCTGTCCACATTGACTCTTACCAATTTTTACAGATGCACCATAGAAAGCATCCTATCTGGCTGTATCATAGCTTGGTATGGCAACTGCTCGGCCCAAGACCCTAAGAAACTACAGAGAGTCGTGAACATAGCCAATCCATTAGTGAACCCGCTTCCCTTCCATTGATTGTCTACACCTCCAGCTGCCTTTTGAAAGCAGGAGATACAAAAGTCTGAGAACACGCACTAACAGATTCAAAAATAGCTTCTTCCGCACTGTTCCCAGACTCCTGAATGACCATCTTATGGACTGAACTGATCTCTTACACATCTTCTCTGCTGAACAGAACTACATTCAGTATGCTTCATCTGATGCCTGTATCTATGTATCTACAATGTGTACTTATGTATGTCCTATGTTTTTTCATGCATGGAAGGATCTGTGTAGACAGTACGCAGGACAATACTTTTCACTGTACCTCGGTACACGTGAAAATAAATCAATCAATCACCGCCAGTAGGCTCTTAAAGAAAAGGGAAGAGCAGCCTATGTGGTGATTTTTTACTGGTTAATTGCCACATAGTAAAGAAGCTCATTGGCTAAATGGGTGTTACACAGACCAGAGAATTGAAAATGGTCTCCCTCAAGAATCAGTGCTGGGTCCACGTTTGTTCTTCACGTGGTTATGGGATCTCAAGGTCAAAAATTGCTGGCAACACAAAAGTAAGAAGCTTGGCAAAAAGGGAGATGGACTCCAGGAAATGTCAGGAAGACAAAGTTTATTGAGCAGAGTACATAGATGGGTGAAAGCTGATTTCAATATCTAAGTGTGGGGTCATAGATTTTAGGAGGAAATACAGGGAATGAAAAGATGATGAAGGACATGAATGAACAAAGAGTTCATAGAATTATAGAATTTACAGTGCAGAAGGAGGCCATTCGACCCGTCGAAAACTGGCCCTTGGAAAGAGCACCCTTGGAAAGAGCACCCAACTTAAGCCTACACTTCCACCCAATTCCCATAACCCACCTAATCTTTTTGGACTAAGGGCAATTTATCATGGCCAAACTACCTAACCTGCACATCTTTGGACTGTGGGAGGAAAGCGGAGCACCCGGAGGAAACCCACGCAGACACGGGGGGGAACGTGCAGACTCCGCACAAACAGTGACCCAGCGGGGAATCGAACCTGGGACCCTGCAGCTGTGAAGCAACTGTGCTAACCACTGCGCTAAAAACACAATTTAGAAACGTTCCTTGGTATACAGTGAAATATTCAACACAAAGGGAGATACAAGGTTATGGGGAGAAAGCTGGACAGTGAGATCAGATTGGTCAAACGCCAAACCAATAAAAATGACTTGCAGTTATATAGTACTTTTCGGGATCTCCTCGTATTTGTGTGGGTCTCACCCCCCACAACCCAAAGATGTGCAGGCTAGGTGGATTGCCCATGCTAAATTGTCCTTTAATTGGGAAAAAAAAATTGGGTATTCTAAATTTAAAAATAAAATCAGGATCTTAGGACATCCCAAAGTACCTTAAAACCAATTAGGTACTTTTTGTGGAGCGCAGTCATTGTTGAAATGTAGGAACCAGTGTTGGTGCAAATAGCTTAATGGTCTTTGTGTGTCCTGTAAGCCTATCTGGTTCGGAGGATTTGTGCACAAAATGGCTGCCACATTTACCCACATAACAATGGTTGCTGCACTAGAGAATTATCTGGTATTTGTGAAATGTTTTGAGGTATTTTGGAGATGCCATGAAGCATTTTTTGATACGAGTCCTTCTATCATTTCACAACTTTGTGCTTCTCTCACGAAAATGAGGAGAAGGCTCGAATGGTAACCCAAATAGAAAGGTCAGAAAAGGTCACTTTCTGTGTTAAGGTATTGAGATGAAATGGGGGGAATCTAATCTGTCAAAAAGAACAGGTCAGTCTCTTTTCTCACCCCACAAACTGTCTATGTAGTTGCCTTTGCAAAGGTAGACTTTAATCCTGATAATTGAAAGCTATTCGGGATGACCTCAAATCTCACCTTTTCATTCTCACTCACTTTGAATGGAAAACAAAACATGGGGGGTGGTTGAATGGGAAGGTTTGGCAATAGACAGACTGATGTTCAAGATAATACCCTTATGCCTTCCTCAGCAAATGCAATGGCCGGCCATGGCTTTTTAAGGGCGGTGACCAATCAACTTGAGAAAATAATAGCCACCTCACATCCAAGCCCATCACATTATGAAGGATACAAGTCAACAAATTCTAACCTAGGGCAGCACATGGCACAATGGTTAGCACTGGGATTGCAGCACTGAGGACCCGGGTTCGAATCCCGGCCCTGGGTCACTGCCTGTGTGGAGTTTGCATGTTCTCCCCGTGTCTGCATGGGTTTCACCCCCACAACCCCAAAGATGTGCAGGGTAGGTGGATTGGCCATGCTAAATTACCCCTTAATTGGAAAAAAATTAATTGGGTACTCTAAATTTATTTTGAAAAGAATTCCAACTCTGCTGCCCGAACTTTAGACCAAGTCTGGAGCAATGCTGGGCAAGAGAGAGAAAAAAAACCACTTGAGGTTATCAGCCAAGCAAAATTGGTTCCCATCATGTGCCGTTCATTGAGCAGGTTAAAGTTTCACTAATTGTCTGACGTAAGGATGTAGCAACGTTTTATTAACCTTGAAATGAATTAGTAAAGAGCTTATAAGTGTTTTTCAACCTTGGCCTAGACGCACCGTTCTTCTCAACAAGAGAGCTCAAGGTACAGAACGGCATTCATTATATTCTGATGTTTGCAAATGCTTTCGCACTGACATCAGCCTTTCACACAACCTTGGTTGTTTGTCTATCTTAGACTCAGCATTATCTCATTGCCTGTTGTAACCATAAATCTCTCCAACATTCACTCGCGTTATAGCAATTTGGGTTCACCTCTTTTGAATGTCCCATTGTTGTAAGTGGGATGAATGCAGAGCATATTGGCACAGTTACAGGCTGTGCCTTTGAGTCGTAATATGTGTTACCTGTGTGACCACCCACTCCAATCGCCCCCCCACCACCACCACCACCCACCACCACCACCCACCATGGCTGTCTCACAGTTGCTGGTTTAACATTACATGGAGCTGTGGTATTACTGTTAGCATGTGCAGTAATCATCAAGCCAGCTTAATAGCTTCCTCACTGGCCAAATGGAGCTCTCTGAGTCCTCCGCTGAATTTTGTCGGGGGTCAGGCTTCAGCGATGTGAATTATTGATTCACATGATTCACAGTCCGGGTCCCCTGCCAGGCCCCACCCACTTGGAGCCAATTTGCTGCACAAAGTCCTTGCCAGTGCAGAAACAATTGAGGAGTGCTCATTGTTGGAATGGCAGGTTGAAGCCGGGTGGGCAAGCTGTGGGATCTGTGGTGAGGAAGTAGTTTTTAATCATGGCATGTTGGTACATATTCCTGCTACCAGGTCTCTGCTATATTCCTTGGCACAATGGCCTTAGCCATACAGGCTGGTGTGTTGGGTGGCGAGCAGCAGGTGGATTGGTAAGTTCTTTGTGCAGCAGCAGGTTTGGATTGATGTGGACCTTCTCCAAGAGCTTTCTTGTTGCAATCTCCCTCCTTATGTGAAGAGACGGGGCATTGCTCAGGAGTGGGAGTCAGAAGAGTTGAGTTGATAGGAGGGTACCCGTGTTGATACGCATTATTGCATTGAGCTGAAGATCTACAAGACTGGCATGAGATGTGTTGCACCATGAGTCATGGTGAAAACACTTGAAGCAAATTCAAACGGATGAAAATTGCAGGGTAGATAAACCCATGTCTTGGAAATCAACCTTCTAAATCTTATTTTGATCACTTGCCAGCAAAGTACCTGCTGAAACAAACTTTGGGGTTTCTGTACTTTTGAATGGGACAGAGTGGAATTTTGAACCGGTTAAAGAATAGGGTTGTTTTATTTTTGCAGTTAGTGTCAGAATCACGCACTCCCAAAACAGGAGCAGAGTAGAGTTCACTGAAGACTTACCCATCAAACACTCCAATAATAGGCATCGCATGTTTTAGATGCATATTAAAGCAACGGTTAATTTGCCTCAAATAGTGCAGCTCAATCCAATCTCAAGAAAGCATATCTCCTGTCTTGTAAAAACATCATTGCCAATTCCTGTGAGGCAAATTAGCCAGTATCTGTGTTGAATTTAGCAGTTTTCTGGTGTCATTTTTCACCCACTAGGAACTGGGCTGAGAATCACCCACCTCATTTTCAAAGGGGGGCCATACAGCTGATGGACTTCCATGGTGTGAATTTGTGAGGAAACCCAAAGGATTGGATTTGGGTTTATTGTCACGTGTACCAAGGTACAGTAAAAAGTATTGTTTTGCCTACTGTCCAGACAGATCGTTCCATACATGAAAAAACATAAGACATACATAAATACACAATGTAAATACATAGACATAGGCATCGGGTGAGCGGACAGAGTGTGGTACTACCCAGTAGATAAGATGTGTGAAGCGATCACTTCAGTCCATAAGAGGGTCATTCAGGAGCCTGGTAACAGCGGGGAAGAAGCTGTTTTTCAACCTGTTGGTGCGTGTTCTCAGACTTTTGTATCTCCTGCCCGATGGGAGAAGTTGGAAGAGTGAATAACCAGGAAAAGAATGTTTATGTTTCTCATGGATGAACATAATCGTACCCCTCTCTCCTCAAAACATTGAGGATAGAAAATAATTGGAAGAAAAAGGAATCACCCCGAAAAAATATCCTTTTTATGTGATATTACCAATCTGTATATTATTGATATTATTGCACGTTAGGATGGCAACTGACACTTGTATGGTTCCGACAAATGAAAGGTTTTCAATCTTAGCTGAGACACATGGAGTGAGATAGCATAAGGTGTTCTACTTCCCCATAAGTCACTCTACATCGGCAAATATGCCAGTACAGAATGTCCTGCTTGACATCTGCTCCCTAGTACATGATGCTGTGATTGCTAATATGCCAGGGAAGAGATGAGCTCAAAACCTTCAGGTCCTGAAGTTTATTAAAATAAATTTAGAATACCCAATTTTTTCAAATTAAGGGGCATTTTAGCATGGCCAATTCACCTACCCTGCACATCTTCGGGCTGGTTTAGCACACAGGGCTAAATGGCTGGCTTTTAAAGCAGACCAAGGCAGGCCAGCAGCACGGTTCAATTCCCGTACCAGCCTCTCCGAACGGGCGCCGGAATGTGGCGACTAGGGGCTTTTCACAGTAACTTCATTTGAAGCCTACTTGTGACAATAAGCAATTTTAATTTCATTTCATTTCATTGTGGGGGCGAAACCCAGGCAAACACGGGGAGAATGTGCAAACTCCACACGGACAGTGACCCAGAGTCAGGATCGAACCTGGGACCTCGGCGCCGTGAGGCAGCAGGGCTAACCCACTATGCCACCGTGCTGCCCCCTAGGTCCTGAAGACCATATTTGCTGTGAAAAGAACTGGGCTCTCTTCATAGTGGACACACTGGGACAGTATTAATCGTTCAACGAATGAGCCTTCTATCAAAGGGAACCCCCCCCCCCCCCCCACTTTTTTGCAGCTTTACACATGTTTCAAATGATCTTCTCAAGGGACCATAATACACAGGAGCAGAAGTAGGCCATTCGGCCCATCAAATCTGCTCCTCCATTAAATGGGATTGTGACTGATCTGATGTGATAATCCTCAACTCCACTGTCCCACCTTATCTCCGTAACCCTCGATTCCCTTACTGATTAATAATCTACCTATCCCAGCCTTGAACTTACTTAAAGACCCAGCCTCCACAGCCCTTTGCTGCAAAAAAATCTGCAGATTCACTACCCTCTGAGAGAAGAAATTCCTCCTCATCGCTGTCTTAAATGGAAGACTCCGTACTCTGAGTTTATGCCCTCTGGCCCTACAAATTAGACCCTGTACTCAATGGTGAATGGAATCTCCCAATTCTCCAATAGATGGGAAGTCTGAGCTCCTGGACTCCTCTATCAGATTTTAGAACAAACAAAGAACAAAGAAAATTACAGCACAGGAACAGGCCCTTCGGCCCTCCCAGCCTGCGCCGATCCAGATCCTTTATCTAAACCTGTTGTCTATTTTCCAAGGTCTACTTCTCTCTGTTCCCCACCCGTTCATATATCTGTCCAGATGCATCTTTAATTATGCTATCGTACCCGCCTCTACCACCTCCGCTGGCAAAGCATTCCAGGCACCCACCACCCTCTGCGTAAAAAACTTTCCACGCACATCTCTCTTAAACTTTTCCCCTCTCATCTTGAAATCGTGACCCCTTGTAATTGACACCCCCACTCTTGGTTTAGTTCAACTTTACTCCAGAAAAGGGCAGCACAGTGGCGCAGCGGGTTAGCACTGCGGCCTCATGGCGCCGAGGTCCCAGGTTCGATCCCGGCTCTGGGTCACTGTCCGTGTGGAGTTTGCATATTCTCCCCGTGTTTGCATGGGTTTTGCCCCCACAACCCAAAAATGTGCAGGGTAGGTGGACTGGCCATGCTAAATTGTCCCTTAATTTAAAAAAAACTTTACTCCAGAAAGTGAATACCCTCTCTTTCTTCTATCCAAATGTAACTTGATTTATACTCTGAAGCCAAATTCCTTGTCTGGGTTGGATCGTTTCAGCTACGGCGAGAAGCTGGATAGGCTGAGGTTGTTTGCCTTACAGCAGAGAAGGATGAAGGCGTACAAAATTATGAGGCACGTAGATAGGAAGAAACTTTTCCCCTTAGTAGAGGAGTCAATAACTCCAGGAGATATGGATTTAATGTCAGGGGCAGGAGATTTAGAGGGAATTTGAAGAAAAACCTTTTCACCCAGAGGGTGGGGAAATCTGGAATCTGGAACTCACTGCCTGAATGGGAGGTAGAGTCGGAACCTTCACACCATTTAAGAAGTATTTAGATTGAGCACTTGAAATGCCGTAGCATACAAGGCTACAGAGTAGAAAATGGGATTAGAATAGATAGGTGCTGGAACGGCTGCCTCACGGCGCCAAGAACGCACGTTCAATCCCAGCCCCGGCTTACTGTCCGTGTGGAGTTTGCGTATTCTCCCTGTGACTGCGTGAGTCTCACTCCCGCGACCCAAAGATGTGCACGGTAGGTGGATTGGCCATGCTAAATTGCCCCTAAATTGGGGAAAAAAAGAATTGGGCACTTTAAATTAAAAAAGGAACAGATAGATGCGATGTGTAGTAAATCTCGATAATAATAATAATCTTTATTGTCACAAGTAGGCTTACATTAACACTGCAATGCCAGCCTCCCCGAACAGGCGCCGGAATGTGGCGACTGGGGGCTTTTCACAGTAACTTCATTTGAAGCCTACTTGTGACAATAAGCGATTTTCATTTCATTTCATTTCAAGTTACTGTGTAAAGCCCCCAGTCCCCACATTCCGGCGCCTCTTTGGGTACACAGAGGGAGAATTCAGAATGTCCAGATTACCTGACAGGACGTCTTTCGGGACTGTGGGAGGAAACAGGAGCACCCGGAGGAAACCCACTCAGACACACGGAGAACGTGCAGACTCTGCACAGACAGTGACCCAAGCTGGGTATCGAACCTGGGACCCTGGCGCTGTGAAGCCACACTGCTAACCACTGAGCTGCCGTGCTGCCCACTATGAACACGATCTAATCAACAAAGAAATCAGAGTCGGCTCTGGGCGGGAATCACAGGGTTGTCCCTGTGCTTGCAGTGCCAGGATCAACCCCGCTATCTAACAGCACTCTGTTATTTCAGGCCTCAGCAGTGAACTACTCTCAAGGCAGCACTCGGCATCATTTCCTGCACTGAGGAGCTCTGATTTTTAAATGGCGTCCTGATCTTTGACCCCCGATGCAATCCCCGGACCCTCCCAATGCCCCAACTCACCTCGGACCACCCCCCGCAGTCCACCTCACACGGGTAGTACACCCCCGGGCATGATTCCCAATGTGGGCAAAATGCCAGCCTGGCACCTTGGCACTCTGTCAGTGCCCCCGCCAGCCTGGAGGTGTCCCCTGAGCATCCTGGCTAGCACCCGGATGGCATTGTCAGAGTGCAATGTCTGGCTGGCAGCGCCAAGGTGCCCGGGTGCTACAAGCAGTGCCAGCCAGGCCAGTGACAGACCACCCAGGAGCCTCCGATCACCTGGGCCGGTACACCTGCTCCCGTTTGTGGGGACCAGTACTTTTTAAAAAAAAGATTTTTTATTCAGATTTTCACAAAATATCAATAACAAAATACAAAAAGAGAGAAGAAACAGACCCCCCCCCCCCCCCCCCCCCCCCCATATACACAAAAAATAAATTATCACCCATCATCAACACTGAACAAATATACATGCCCCTTCCAAACAAAACAAAGGTGGGGACCAGTACTAATGGGCGTTCAGCTGGGACCCCTTGCCGATGCTGATAGATGTTAGGTGGCCGATTTGGGGTCAGCAAGGCAAAGTGGGTTTTTATAAATTTAGATTAGCCAATTATTTTTTCCAATTAAGGGGCAATTTAGCGTGGTCAATCCACCTACTCTGCACATTTTTGGGTTGTGGGGGCGAAACCCACGCAGACACGGGGAGAACGTGCAAACTCCACACAGACAGTGACCCAGAGCCGGGATCAAACCTGGGACCTCAGCGCCGTGAGGTGGTTGTGCTAACCACTAGGCCACCATGCTGCCCTGCAAAGTGGGGTTTTAAACATCCAACAGGGCTTGACCTTGGAGCTGACAACACTGACCTCCCCGCTTTCTGACACTTCCTGCCAACTCCGTCTGTGCTGATGGTTAACTTAACAATGTTAATCTCCCTCAATGTTCACTAAATTGCTCCCGGGTATGAGGAGCGGTTGAGAAGATTGGGCCTTTTCTCATTGGAGTTTCGAAGAATGAGAGACGACCTTATTGAGACAGATTGGATTCTCAGGAGGTTAGACAGGGTCGATGCTGAGAAGTCACTTCCCCTTGTGGGAGAGTCATAGGGTCATAGGGCGCGATTTACCGGCCGTGTCCTGCTGGAATCGGGAGGTGTCGCGATCTGGATCCCTCCCGCAGTCGGCCAGTCACTTTTGGATGTTTCGGGAATTTCCATGAAAACTTAGAAGATTGATCTCGAGGCCTTTTGAATGTCGCTGTTGCTTTCCTGACGAGGGTGGCCACTGACAGAGGTCAATAACAACAGACACCTGGGCCGGCAGCACTCTGATTCAGGGTGTAATGTGTTATCACTACTGCACCAATGCCTGGGCAAACCATCCACAAGCCTGCGTGTAACCTTCAACTAAACAATAATGATCAGGCAGAGCAATCAGTGTGAGGCACATGGACGATTCTGTTCAAAGCAGAGACTATTTGTTAGTCATATAGGTTAGGGTATAGGATTAGGGTATAGGATTAGGACATTGGATTAGGATATTGAGTTGGATGATCAGCCATGACCATGATGAATGGCAGAGCAGGCTCGAAGGGCCAGAAGGCCTCCTCCTGCTCCTATCTTCGATGTATCTATGTATCTACCCCAAAATAAAAATGCCGGACATAAAGGTGCCAGGCTCTGGACAGAGCGGCTAAAACCGGTTCTGGCCGGTATAAAACAGGAGCAAAAGGCCGCCGTACTCCTGTCGGTGCAGTTCATGGTGACGGCAGTAATAGTTCCACAATCATAAAGGGAGGTGATTGTCAACTTGGGATGTTTCGTGAAGACAAGCACCTTTTACTCAGAAAGAAAGAACTGGCATTTACAGCCAATGGAAGTTTTGCAGGTACTGACATGATCCTAATGTTGGAGACGTGGCAGCCAGATTGTGCACAGCAAGCTCCCACAAACAGCTCTGAGACAGCGATCCTGCAGGTAATCTGTTTCAGATGTTGGTCGAGGGATAAATATCAGCAAGGACTCCAGATCGGCAGCTGTTCTTTGACGTAATAATAATAATCTTTTTATTGTCACAAGTAGGCTGATATTACCACTGCAATGAAGTTGCTGTGAAAATCCCCCAGTCGCCACATTCCGGCGCCTGTTCGGGTACACAGAGGGAGAATTCAGAATTCTCAGCTGGTACGGGAATTGAACCCACGCTGCTGGCCTTGTTTCTGGCATCACAAACCAGCTGTCCAGCCCATTGTGTCATGGGCGATTATATCCAGACAAGGCCTCCACCCGTCCATCCTATCCCTGATCCCAGCGGTGAAGT